>NC_143585.1:95100147-95269435 GCF_048544385.1 Mastigoproctus giganteus
TCAAATTCTTCAGCGCTTATACACCTTATTTACCTCTCCAATTAGGATATCTAGTTGCCGAACTTTTCAGTCCACATCATCTACGCAGTTCTTCATGTGTGCATCGATTTGCACTCGTCACTAATCTGCGGTCTTCTTTGAACCCTCCCCAGAAGTTGTCCCTTTTCACCTGTGGCCTCCAGACCTGAATGCAATAATCCAAATACGGTCTAACCACTGCCTTGTGAAAAGGAATGACACACTTTTCTCTACTAGCAAAGTCACTATAAATCAAACAGGGCAGCGATTGGTTCCTATCTATCTGTTTAAATTGCATGGAAAGTTTCATTGCAGATTGAATGGTAACATCAAGTATTTTTCTTCTTGAACCACTTTTATGTACCCTACACGTGATTTCAGAATTGCTGTTTGCCAAATGCACAACCTTACACTTAGAATCATTAAACTACTTACCATTTTGCAAACCATACTTGGATAAGGCCTGACGTAACCCAGTGGTCAGGAGCGAGACTGCATAACATGCGTTCCTTGAGTGGATTGGGGTTCAAGCCCGTGACTACTAAATACGATAAATATTTGTATTGACGATTTATCGTAAACTCTACTGATTTGGTTGTCGTGCCGGAGTATAAACAGAAAATTTATTTTATGTAACCAATTTAAATCTTTTGGATGGATCATGGCCTGGGTTGACCTGGGTGCAGACCTTCCCACGACCAAAGTGGGTCACTTTGTTTTGAAGTGGCAGGTACACAACAGGGTGGGCTGTTTTTGAAAACATAAAATTGGGATGGCTATAAAAAAGCGGAAATTTATAGTATTTTGCTATTTCCAATATAATTGCGTCGTTTCAATAGTCCAAATTTTATTCTCAAGTATCAGAAATGTATTTTTAAGTAAAATTCCCATTTTAGTTTGAAAGCAGGACTTGTACGAATTGGAATGGGCACTATAATAATAATGTTCTTCCGCGAAAGTACCTTTTCATATGCATGTTTTTCTCAATAATTATAAAATCGAACTTTAAAGTCAATTTTACACTGCTTTACTCTTCAGAATTTTGATTATTAGCATTATTTTAATGGAATATTACCTATTTTGTATCTATATGCTAAAACAGGGGTGGCCAACTTAATTTGTGATGCATCTACTGTTTTTCTTCAAAATGTGCCGCGATCTACCATCTCAAGAATTTCATTGTACAAGGTTACAACCATTGTACATTGTCCTTTTAACGAAATCCATATGAATAAAAACGAGCAATTGAGCTGTATCGCCGTCGTCTGTAGATTCATCCAGTTGTAAAGAAAAGGACACACCACTAGCAATATCAGCACGCAATTGTTCGCTCACATTTTTACTCATTTTTGCAATGCGTCGCGTCACTGTATTTCGAGATAATTGCAGATTTTGAAGAGCACTTTTAATTTCATTTTTATTCTTAAAATTTTCAAAAAGAGAATCTGTTATTTCTAAAAATGTGTCTTTAATGAACTGACCATCAGAAAATGGTTTGTATTTTTTTAAAAAGAAGATGATTCACCTTAAATGAAGTTACTGCTTTAGATTGAAAATTAGGTGTCCATGAAGAAATTGTGGCGTGAATAATCTGGATTTCAGTTCTTCTAATTTATTTTTTCTAAGGTTATAAAAGGCAGAAAATCCGATTGGCATTTATCAGGGAGTGGATTGAAGTGCCTTTCTAAATTTCCTTTTTTGGGTATAGTCACGGAAGCATTGCAAATGAAACATGATACGTTTTACTCTTTTTCGTAGTATTCATTTTAAATCAAATTAATATATAAGTACTGTCCAGTTATTAATATTAAGTAAGCTAAATAAGAATTCGACACATATACTATGCTCTCCACAAATAAGTGCGTGAATTTTACTAGACAAGCCTAGCTGCTGAACGGTGACAGGAGTAATCACGTGATTCAACGGATTTGTAATAATCATATGGAGCGCTTAATAATAAATCATTTATATTTTGACTAATCTATTTATTATTATTATTAGCCATATGGTGCAAGAAAGCTTGAGGCTTCTGCTGCAACTGGCAAAAAAAGAGTCAGAAGTAAAAGGGAATCACCATGAAAGAGAAGAATGATGATATCCAGCTCAGGATCATGGTGTGCCAAGCCCATTCTCACTAGATGTAAGCCCCTGAGAATCTTTTTTTTATATATATTTAAAATCCGTCGTGATCGACCGAAATTAAAGCCTCGATCGACTTGGTCACCCCTGCGCTAAAAGATTCTTTAATAAAAGAAATAAAATATTCCGCTGCATTGAATAATCGATTTTTTGAATATATATCAAAATCATATTGCAGAGCGTGGTTTAATTGCTTGAGTTGGAGATCTGAATTTCTGTTTGGAAGTTAAATAAAATATCCTACAATAAAAACACTTTCATTTAGAGAAAAGAATAATTTTTTTGTCACTGTCTAAAATTTCTTATACCAGGGAGTAATTTCCTCCTAGAGGAAATAACTGATAACCTCCTTTTGTAAGTTCAGAGCCGGAATAAACAGAGAAGCCATTAATTTCCTCCTTTCTTCTCCATTCATACTTTGACAAAGCAATTCTTGGTATTTAAGATTATGCCATATCCATAACTGCATGCTCCACTTGGACCTTAAAGTTCAATTTTATAAATAGAACACTAAATATTTAGAATGAAAACATGATCTTATCGTGGCGGTTTTTATTTCCCATGGAAACTGAAAAAGGGAGTACTTCCCAAGAAACAAAACTGCTCTTGCCCTTCATATCAAATAAAATAATAAAACTTTCAATAAGAAATATTTCTTAATTAAACTTCGGAAAAACCAAAAACTCACCTCGATCTTCCCAGAGAGGTCCATCTTCGTCGATGTTAGAACAGACACTGAGAAAGAAGTAACGGAAGGAATAACAAATAGCCAGTGTCCACTCCTGATAAGACAACCCCTTTTATATTTGTACAGATAAACCCCTAGGGGATACACTCATACCAGGGTGGGCGTGGAAAGGAGAGTGGGATAACGACCAAAGTCGCGGCTTCGTACAACCGGATGTTGCGTTTTGATGAAGTTGGGGAAATGGAAAGTGCAAAAATTCAGACTTCTGGGACCCTTTTTGAGGGCATGCGCACTACACAGTTTCGGCTTCCATTGATGTCAGTCAGCTAAGTGAACAGATACCTGGCAGTCATTAAACTGATGGGAACCCTCGCCTTTTGAAACTGGGGCACAAATGACAATAGGCTGTGATTACCAGATGTCATCGTGTGAATTGTGGACATCGAGCGAATTGGACACAATTCACTTGAAACTTTAACTATGGGTTGATTATCACTAATAGAAGTTCCTGGAGTTCAGTTTTCTTTTGTTAGAATAAATTGTTACCTTTTCAAGAGCCTGTCAATGATAGGCTTTTTGTCTGTATAGGTGTATGGTTAAGAGCTCGAATTGGAAATAACAATTGTAATCATAATATTTGACAACAGAAATAACATTTTAGTCAAATGCTTTTTGGACACTTGCAAAACTTTATACATCAGTAGTTTTCATTGGTCCCGATATTCGTACATAACAAACGTTCTCCACCAAACTGCTGGTAATGAATTTGATCGAAATGGCATTCTAATATTTTGGAAAACGTTTTTTTGTGTGTGGCGGGACGACGAGAGGAGTGTAAGAGGAGGCTTTCATCTTAATTTTAGAAATAAATATCAATGCGTTATCGTCCAACTCTTGGTATTTTTAAGAAGTCCTTATGTGCTGTGATCTAATGACTAGATCGTAGGTATAGCTTAGCTTAATTTTTCAGCACTCACCTCATAGTAATTCGCTTAGTTGGTGGGAATTTTACCACGTACATAGTGGTTATGAGATTCTAATAACTTATGGGATTATAAATTTAAAAGCTAAGTTATGGGCTTTAAAAATTTTTCTATGAAAGGAAAGTGCACCTTCCATTCTATGGTTGTCTAATTAAAACAAATTAAATGAAGCGAGATAAAAGCTTATAGCCGCCCACGAGCGACTTTAGAAATCGTCTTCAGTTAGCTATAGTGAGGAGGGAAGCTTCCCTCCCCACTATAATCCCCATAAGTTATTAGAATCCCATAACCACTATGTAAGTGGTAAAACTTCCAACCAACTAAGCGGATTACTATGAGTTGAGTGCTGAAAAATTAAGCTAAGCTATTTCCACGATCTAGTTATCGTCCAACTTGAATACTTGCTAATAACGAGATTGGGGAGGATTTTTTAGTTATAATCAGTGGCAGCAGATTTAGTATTTTCGGGGACCTAAAAGGCACACTTTTTTTGAGGTTCCACTTTCAGGACCAGTCCTTGGAGGCTAGGTTAAACAGTCCTCTAACTGGAGATTTATGGGCCACTTTATCGAGGAAAAAAATATGGTGTGCCACTGAAATCATGTTAAATACGTAGATATTTATTTTAAAACTTCGAGAAATTAAATTCAAATAATTTAATTTCAATAATTTAGTAAAAAAGGTTTTAATAAAAATAATAATAAAAAAAAACTTAGAGTTTATTAAAGTAAATTTTAGGTTTTTTGTTTCTGTTTCACTTCAGCCTATTTTTTAACGTCAGTTTGTAACTTAGTGGTTGCAGAATTTTTTAAGATTAGAATCGTTAAGTCGAGACCGCTGTTTGGTTGTAAATAGTTCATCAAATGAAACTGATTGTTCAAAGAGATAAGTACTTCCAAATTGTCCAAAAATTGCAAGTTCAATCAAAGCCATTTACATACTTGCATCTGTTTTCTCTGCAGGTTGAGAAAAAAAAAATTAGCTAAAAAAGAAAATTCGCTACTAAGAGAATCAAATGCATCCTGCAAAATATTTATTTTGCTAATATACAAGTTAATACTGAAATTTTCAAATGTTCGAAATGACCCAATTTTCTTTCGTTAAATTGAGTACAAAATAATTTTAATATCATTTTAAATTATGAAATATCGTTTAAGTTAGCGAATAATTTGTTATGCGTTGTAATTTCGCATTCGACGCTTTTGGATGGGTAGTTATATCGCCTAAGAAGGCAAGATCAGAAAGTCACTTTTGGGCTTGTATCGAGAATCCATTCTTATTCCTTTTTCACTTCCACAAAAAAAAAAAGATAGTCCACTTCTAATTGCCAAAAATGCCCTAAAACGTTCCCTTTGGCCAGCAATCGTCCATCACAATTAAGCATAATTCTTCGTATTCTTTCTTCATTATTTTACAAATATTATTGACGAAAGAGACCACCTCGTTAAATCGTATTTAGAAATTTTACTATTCTATGCATAAAGAGGTTGAAATTTAAATATTTTCCACATAAGGATTCTTGGAGAACTGATTGAACACACTTTAGTTGTAATAAAAGATTATGGAATAAACATTCCATGAATTATATTAATAAAAATAATATTGGCATTGTCATAAATTCTATTTAAAGTGATATAAAGCTATTTTTAATAACTTTTACTTTAGCAGGTGCAATAATGGACTGTTTAACATTTTACTACCATTTAATTTGAAAAGGTCTTGTGCATCAAAGCCTGGAACCGCAAAAGTAAGTTGAATTCGATGCGAGCAAGGGCGTGGTCATTTCTGCAATTTCCAATGTCTGACCTTTAGCCAATGTCCAGTTTCAATCAGAGAGGTGCTAAACTCACGGTGGTGGCTATCAAACAACAAAGCACACCCGCTGATATCCCCTTCCATCTCTGAAGAAAGTATATGACGATCGATCCCTCATGCACTTTCTTCTTTTGCTGTAAGAGAAAACAACCTCGCAGATCCTGAAAACTAGCGATCGAGCTCTCACGTGGGAATCGGGGAAGATTATAGGAAAGTGCGCTTATTACAAAAGGACACTACTGGCAAGGGAATTAACGCAATGGAAACCGAAGTCCAGCGACAAATTATTTATTTGTAAGGTCAAATGACTCAACTGCCAACCCACAGCACCTACTGCATCAGTTTCAGGTCAAGGTGTTAGTCATCAGACACGTTCTTTCGAACCCTCATAAAAGAAAATAAAGTTAATATTTTATTCGCTAAATGTGTTCATTTGCTAATTATCAAAGACTATTTTCCCTAAAAAAAAAGAAGAAAGGGCTTTTTTCTTGGCTATGAACTATATAATTCGATGCTTGAATTGCATGCTCGGTTTAGAAGCCGATCAGATACTTCAAGATTAAGTCTACTTAGGGATGGGCGTAATTGAGAAGTCATTATAAATGCCGTATTCTTTGGTGGTTAGAAACCGTCTTATTGTTTGTTTGTTTTATGGCACATTAGCATCTAAGGCACATTAGCATCTAATGCGCCAAGTCAAAAAGATGTAGAATATCAAATTTACATTATTTGTATATTATTTAAAAAGAATATACGATTTAAAACGTTCATGTAGCATAAAACGATAAAAATATTTTAGATAGAATTATTTAGATTAATAAGTTGTAAAAACTTAAAAATAGCTGACATATTGTCATTGTCGTTTAAAACCTGTCTGAGTGTATAAGGTTCAGACAGATGGCTAAAACATAAACGGCGGTCATTATAAAAGGACGGACATTCAATTAAAATATGACGGACTGTTAAAATGGTGTCACAATTTCTACACATAGGACGATCTTCTGCCCTCAGCAGTATTGCACTTTCTCTGTTGGGTGCGGGATTGTGCCTTGGCACTAAGATTACAATAGTAGAGCAGGTCCGGCTCCACGTACCGGGGACGGGCATCAGTTAGCAGCTGCAGATGACAGCTGCTTCTTGATGGCAAAGTGACCTGACATTAACAACACACTAGACACACAAACACTTCTATAATACAACTTTAGCCTTTCCTATACTAAAATCAGTCATTAACTTTAGATTACTATTCAAAATTATATACATCTCAAAATTTTCTTCTTTTGAATATTCTATTTCTTAGCTATAATTCAGGCCCACTTTACAGTTTTTCTGTTATTAAAATGTTTTAGGTGGAGATGGGCATATGCCTAGGTACCACCCCGACACAGTATACACACACACACACATGCCCTCAGGCAGATAGCAGTGTGTCAAGTGACAATGTCCTATGCGGAGCCGAGATAGAACAACTTCCTCTTTTCGGTTCCTGCGCAGACTAGACTGCCAATGTTCAATTACAGGCTTAATCTCATATAACTTGTTTGTAGTCTGTCCATGCCATGAGTGTTGCCACTGGGATACCAGTTTCTTTCGGATTACTGGCCTGTAGTCTGTATAGGGGACTGACAGGCAAGAGTTAAATAGGTTCGCTGATTTGGCTGCAGAGTCTGCCAAATCATTTCCTGAGATCCCAATATGGCCTGGGATCCAGCAGAAACGAACATCAAATTTGAATTCTGCTAGAGAATGCAGCTTCTGCTGTATCCGGGTCAGGACAGGATGAGGGTTGAACCTCATCGATGATAAAGCCTGCAATGAACTCAGAGAATCGGTATATACAATATATTTTTTGTGCTGGGTGGTTTGTATACGATCTAAGGCTAGCTCAACCGCATGCAGCTCTACAGTGAACACACTGCATTCGTTGGAGATCTGCTCAGATACCGTGGTGTCTGGAAAAACAGCTGCAGATCCGACAGACATATCTGACCTCGAGCCATCTGTGTAGATGGGCAAGAAGTCAGCATGTTCCGAGCGCCCAGCTAAAAAGAGCTGCAGGTAGATGTTGGATGATGTATTGCCCTTTCTCCAGTTGTTAAGGGAGAAGTTGCAGTTTGGGACATGAGCATGCCAGGGTGGAAAAGGTTGCCCTGGTGATGGGGCAACATTGTCTAATGTGATGTTCAAATCATTGAGTAGCCTTTGGATACGAATACCGAATGGTTGATTGGCAGTCTGGTGAATGTTGTACAGATTTTCCCAACGTGGCTCAAAAACGGGTGTCCACGTCGGATGGTCTGGCAGGGATTTCAGTTTCAAAGCATACTGTAGTTTGTTTGTTTGTTTGTATTGAGGTTTAATGGCGCATGGACTACGCAGGTCATAATGCGCCAGTTCATACGGTGTGATGTGTTTCAGGGGTGTTTACTTTTGATTTCAATTGTTCATTTTAACCTGATTCATACGTTCTTGTGTCATTCTGTTGCTTATATTCACTTCCTTACAGGAGGTGGTATAAATTGATAGCTTTAAAAAAGTTGAAAACATCTGCGCAGTCATGTTTATTTTTCAAGAGATCTGTTAGTGAAATGGCGTCCTGTGTCTCATAAATATCTTTGAAAGCTTGTTTACGTTCATTTGTATATGTAGGACAGTCTATTAATATGTGTTGAATTGATTGAATGGTGTCACAAGTCTGGCATCGTGGTGGTTCCTCTGCTCGCAACAAAAATGAGTGTGTAAAATGGGTATGCCCGATTCTTAGCCTGGTGAGTGCTGTTTCTTCTTTTCTCGACCTTCGACTGCTAGAAGTCCAGTTTTCAATATTCGGCTTTATTTGGTATAATTTGTTTGCGGTTTGCTGGCATACTGTAGAGACAACTGTTTCCTGCGAAGCGATAACGAGGGCTCATTCGCTTCGACATAGAGGCTATGGACAGGAGACGTTCGAAATGCTCCAGTGGCAATACGGATCGCCTGATGGTGGATGGGATCCAGCCATCGGAGTACGCTGAGTCTAGAGGATGCGTATACCTGGCACCCGTAATCTATCTTAGATCGTACGAGTGCACGATAGAGGCGCATGAGGGTACATCGGTCAGCGCCCCAAGAATGTGAGGAGATTGCACGTAGGATATTCAAACCTCTCGTGCACTTCGCACGTAGTTGACGGATGTGTTCTAGAAAGGTCAGCTTTTTATCGAATATAAGCCCCAAAAATCTAGTCTCAGATACTACTCGGATGGCATTTTGTCCAAGCCTTAGTTCAGGTTCAGGGTGAAGATTGCGTTTTCTGCAAAAATGCATACAAACAGTCTTTTGTGGAGAGAACCTGAACCCGTTGTTCGTTGCCCATGAGTTCAAATGGTTAATGGCACGTTGCAGTTGCCTCTCAATTACCCTCATGTTGCAGGAATGACAAAATATGCTAAAATCGTCAACATAGAGGGCACAGTTTACAGTTGAAGGAAGTTGTTCTGTGATGGAATTCACTTTAATGGCAAAAAGCGTAACACTTAAAACGGATCCTTGAGGTACTCCCTCCTCTTGGCTAAAAGAGCGAAAGAGAGTAGATCCTACACGGACTTGGAAAGAACGGTGACATAAAAAGTTCTTAATAAAATTGGGGAGATTACCTCTAAGGCCGATGCTGTAGAGGTCTTTTAAAATTCCAAATCTCCAAGTTGTGTCATACGCTTTTTCCATATCGAAGAACACTGACACCAGGTGTTCTCGTTTTAAGAAGGCATCTCGAATGGAAGTTTCGAGCCTGATTAAATGGTCCAAAGTTGACCTATTCCTACGGAAGCCGCACTGAAATCTGGAGAGGAACCCATTAGCCTCCAAATACCAGATAAGGCGGGCATTGACCATTCTCTCCAGAATTTTGCACAGACAGCTAGTCAGAGCAATAGGACGGTAGTTCGTTGGGATTTTAGGATCCTTTCCTGGCTCAGGAAAGGCAAGCACGATTGCCTTATGCCAGGAATCCGGAAACTGCTCTTCTTGAAATGTTCTGTTATATAGAAAAAGCAGTTGGCCCGTGGATTTTGCAGACAAATGTTTGACCATATCACAATGGATAAGATCTGGTCCGGCAGCACTTGCCTTGGTAAGAGTTAGAGCTGTTTCTAACTCTTCCGTGGTAAAGGGCCCGTTATAGGGATAAGACTTTTTTGATTTAAAGTTAATTGGCTGCTTTTCACATTTATCTTTCCAGATCAGAAATTCTGGGGAGTAAGCAGATGTTGACGAGATGGCAGAGAAGGTCTCCCCAAGTACATTGACTATTGCAGTTGGTTCAGCAATAACGTATCCATTATACTCCAGGATCGATGAAGGGTGTGATGTATATTTACCCTTCATTTTTCCGGATTTTGTCCCAGATAGCTTTACTGCTGGTTGACTGGGTAATGGTGGATGTAAAGCGGACCCATGATTCCTTTTGGCTCTGACGACGAATATATCGCGCTTTCGCGCGTGCACGTTTGAAGGCTAAGCGATTGGCTGTGGTAGGATATCGTCGGAATATCCCCCAAGCTTTATTTTGTGCCTTTTTTGCTGCTGTGCATTCAGTATTCCACCAAGGTTTTGGAAATGCCGGAAACTGGGTAGATGTTTTCGGAATTGTAGCTGCAGCTGCATGGACAATTCTTTCTGTGATGTACGCCACTGCATCATTGATAGGCTCCCGACTGACTGTACTGATGTTAAAGTCTACCAGGTGTTGAAAGGTGTTCCAGTCAGCCTGATCAATCTTCCATCGCGGTAACCTAAAAGGTGAGCATGGCATCCCTTTAAGTAGGCTGGTTATCACGGGGAAGTGATCACTTCCATAAAGATTCTCCTCTACCTCCCAGTTGATTGAAGGAAGGAGAGAGGGGGAGCATATAGAGAGGTCGATAGCAGAGAACGTACGGGTAGGCATGTGGTAAAAGGTGTTAGTTCCCACATTTAGTAGGGATAGGTCATTGTCATTGAGCGTATGCTCTATGACACGTCCCCTTCCGTTAACATTTGCACTACCCCCACAGGGTATTATGTCCATTAAAATCGCCCAGGAGTAGGACAGGAATGGGCAGCTACACAATGAGATCATCAAGGTCTGTCTGAGAGATATCAGCCCCAGGTGGTAAATAAACTGAGCAGACTGTTATTAAAAAACCTACCGTAAGGCGAACCGCTACCGCTTCGATGTTGGTGGTGAGCGCAATAGTTTGATATGGGGTATGGTTGCCCAGAATTATAGCAACACCCACATGAACAGGTCCATCCTCAGTTCTATCCTTTCGAATGATAGTGGTGTTACGAAGCGAAGCGTTTTCATTTGCCTTCAGGTATGTCTCTTGTAAGCAAAAGCAGACTGGCTCATGCTTTTGCAGAAGGGCCTTGATGTCATCATTGTTTCGCCGGAATCCACGACAGTTCCACTGTAGGAATTTAGCCATTATTTTGGCTTGGTGGGTCCATCAGGCGGCTTCCGAGGTGCTGAGGGCTTACCTTTTTCAGTCTTGGTTTTATCCTTCCTGGGGAAGTACGGACGCTGACCAGTGTCCATTTCCTCCTCAGCAAAGAGCTCCAAAACTGAATCTTCGGATACTTCCTTCTGCTCGACATCCATGTTTTCTTGGGTACTAGGGGGTACTTTACCTTTCTTATTCTTTTCTTTCGCAATTGCTTTTGTTACTTGTGGAGCATTAGGAGGTACCGATATAGGAGTGGCAGCTGATTGGTCTTTCTGTGCAGGTTTTTGGGAGCTTAAAAGATAACGTGCGATGGGAGTAAATGATTCTTTTGGAGGGAAGGACATGTCCGTCTGAGTTCCAATGGAACATCTCCCTGCTACCTTCTGGGCGTAGGTAGGTTTGTTGATGTTGAAAGGTTTAACCGCTTTCTTTGCCTCCTGGTACGATATGTTTAGCTCTGCCTTCAGCCGTTGAATTTCTTTTTCTTCTTTCCACCTCTGGCATGCTCATGAGTAGGCTGGATGTCCTCCCTCACAATTAATGCAGGTGGGTTTTGCGGCTGAACATGTTGTTGTTTCGTGGTCCTTTGCACCACATCGAGCGCATGCAAAGGCTCCACGGCAGGCCATTTGAGAATGTCCATATTTCTGGCATTTAAAACACCGTAAAGGATTTGGAACATATGGACGTACTGGACAGTTGATGTAGCCAGCTTTAATCTCACCAGGAGGTTTGGGCGAGTTAAAAGTCAGGATAATGCTCCTGGTTTTAACAAGTTTCCCATCCCTACGCGCACTAATTCTTTTCACGGCAATAACTCCCTGTGGTTTCAATTCTAAGCAGATTTCCTCCTCGGTTACGTCGAGAAGGTCCCATTCCGAAATGACACCTCTCGATGAATTGAGTGTTCTATGTGGTGTCACTGTTATGGGTACTCCTCCGATTGATGTTGCACGGAGTAGCTGCTCAGACTGCCCGTCATTTTTTGTTTCAATCAAGAGGTCTCCAGAACGGAGCCTCTTAACTGATTTGGGTGACCCTGCTAACCCATCTAACCCTTTCTGTATGAAGAAGGGCGACATTTTGCCAATCAGTTTTTCAGTGGTGGAATGAATAATTAAAAATTTTGGAACAGGCCCTGATGATATTTCTGTTCGCTGCCTCTTTGTAGCAATAATGCTATCAGTATCGTTTTCTATAGTTTCAGATAGGGACCGGGTTGGGGCCCCTGAAGAAGTTAGTTTATCAGGATTCATAGAGTTTTTATATGGTTCAGTGCCCGGGCTCCCCACCCACCACGGAACCCAAAGGGACGCCCACTACCCGGCATGCAATAAATGCGCTCGGGAGTGGAACGCCAGGGCTACCCAGACACCATACCTGCACCGCCGCCAGCCTGAATCCTGTCCCTCGGACCATGAGGGTAGGGGCATGGCATTGACACGGTTGACCCTCGCAGGCGAGTCTACTAGCCGATTGATCCTAGCTGGGCCTTCCAGGACCTCCCGTCTTGTCGAAGCAGGGGCCAAAGTGGTGTATTGAAGCTGGGCCCCTCAACCACCAGGATCCCCCTTTCCGAATTTCCACGGGTCGCAGCGCACGGCAAACACGCCGGATTCCATTGATGTAAGCCTGGAAACTGGGCTGTGGGCGTTGGATCCCAGTGATGCTAGTCTGGAAGTCCAGCAGCGTCACTGGGAGGTCCCCTCACCACGTACAGGTGCCCACGTCGAGGGGCCGTCTTATTGAACCAGGCGTTGAAATCACAAAGAAAAGGATAGTGATGAGCCCATGTACTCATCACTATCCTTTCCACCAGAATGGAAGCAAACTGATCGGTTTGCTTCCATTCTGGTGGAAAACTGATCAGTTTGCTTCCATTGTAGAAGCAAACTGATCTTGGAATACGCAAGATAAGTTTACTTGGAATACGCAAAAGCTGTCCATCGGATTGCATATTCAGACAAAAACACACACAAAGTCGCGAATAAATCTTTGCAATTTTTGTATGGACTCAAATTCATGTGGTTCCAATCCGAGGCATTTTCCACAGTATTAGCTGATTGGTGATTGCCAAGGAGGCTTATCTCAATACTTTTTTCAATAATAATTTCAATAGGTTTAATTCCATCCCATTGTAGTTTTGCGAGAGGCAAGTGAATGCTATTACTGTTTTTCACCCTCCAATACTGTAATATTTAATTTAAATGTGTCACGTGTCGTCGTGCAGCAATTGTAGATGAAAATCATGAGATGAAATTATGTCAATAATGACAATTATGGATATTATATCAATAACAACAATCTAAAAACACCCTTCTAAGCAACTTCTAGAGCTGAAAATGTGAGATGTTCGAATGCATAAATAAAAAAAAAAATGAAGTTAATGACTTTTATGACCTTGAGATGCCCTCGTGTTTCTAATAATAGAGTTAATTAACTTTGAAAAAAGGCACAGAAGAAGAATAATAAGAACACTTCCTTAGCAGAGTACAAGTTTTGGACCTCCATCTCTACAGTGGATGACCTCTGACCAGGAAGAGTTGATTTTAGCGCGTGTAGGGGACGGATTTGATATTTTCGGAGTACACATACCCTAGGTAGAATCCGTGCCATTGTTTCCCGAGAGTCTGACACTGGATGATAAGTTAAAGACTTCCCCAGGTTGAGGGGAGATAAGGAACCAAGGAAGAGACTTTGAGAAGGTCGTCTTACAGCGAGGTGTAGTTGCTAAGCTTAGACAAGAGCATGTTTATCTAGAAACACCGTGTGTCGATAAGTTACTGTCTGAATTCTCCACTTACACATGATAATTTCCCCCGGATCTTTTCATAAAGGCTCCAATTGTGTTATCACATATTTTCCTAATAGAAATCTATCTTGTCCTAAGTTCGCATTGGTGTTTACATATTAGTAGCTGTAAGTGTTGCACTCCTTTTATGTTTAAAAAAGAGGAACAAGTGGTAGCCATGCATTGGTAATGCAAAGGTGAATGTAAAAGTTCCTTGTTGAACACTAAAATAAGAACAAACTTTCAGTTCGAAAGCTCAACTCTTGTTTATGAAGAATGTTTCTGCTATGGTTGAAGTGGGAAGTCGAAGAGGATTATGGATGGCGCAATCAGCCTTCATCAGTCGAAGAAGGTTGATTGCGCCCTCCATAATCCCCTTCCATCACTGACACAGATAGGTTGCAGTACAACAAAACAACCTTCACGAAACTGTCAATCTTCCTCAATGTAATGAGGATCTAGTCACAGTGTCTGATTTTTGTTACCTTTAAACACCTTTTGGCGCTAAAAGCGTTTTTACTGACATTATTCCAAAATTTCGTAACGAAAAACCGCCATGCGAAAGCGTTACGGAAGTGACATCATATTCAGCTTACTCCAGAAGCGAATTATTGTAACTTGTATTGTTGCAATCATATTTGCATGATGGCAACAATAATTTATCTAGTACTGGACCAAATTTAATGGAATTTTAGATACTAGAGGAAAAACTTCAAACCTCTGAAAACTGCGGTAGTTTTTCTAGGAGAGTGGAAAATATGAACATGTGATCAAGGAAATTTTTTCATCTAATAAACGGAATAATGTGGACGTATAGCATATCGTTGGAAAGCTAAGGAATTTAGAAACAGAAATATTAAGGTTTTAAGTTACATTACCTGTTACGACCTGTACCATTGAAAGAAGTTTCAGCACCTTGAGACGTGTGAAAACATGGCTAAGGTGTCCACTATCTCAGAAACTCGCCTATAAGGTTTATGTATGATTAGTGTGCACAGGAAGAAACTAAAAGAGGAAGCGGTAAAGAAGAAAGTTATTGAAAATATCAACAATAGGTTTGCAAGCGATTGACAGAGAATTCAATTCTTATACGATACGTGATTACTGAAATTACTATTATCTATATATATATATATATGAAGTTATATAAAAGAATATAAGAAATAGAAAAGGAGAAAGAGTGACAGAACAGATTAATGCCATCAAATTTATGATTGTACATTACATAACAATTTTTCAGTTAATTATAATGCTAACTAGATAAGTTGGAGAATTTAGCATAAATGTACTAGGGGTGCAAACTATACTCATTAGTTCAACGGGCCAAATTTGGGTAACCTAAGTTGGACTTCTTTGTTGTACCCTATAAATAAACACATAAAATAAAATAATATAAAATAGTAAAATTAAAATGATAATATAGCTAATTATTGATACAGTATATGGATACATTGAATGGAACGTTAAGGCTAGCCCCACTCAATATATCCCATCAATAATTAGCTGAAGCTATCTGTTTCTGTTTGCGTCCCTAATACTCTTATGCTAAATTCTCCAATTTATCTAGTTGGTATATAATTAACTAAAAAAAACCTGTTATATATATATATTTAAATAATGGCTTAAAAGTTAAGATGTAATAACATAAAACAAGAAAAAATAAATAAAATAAATAAATATTAAGCTATCATTAGAGGCAACAAAATGCACATCCTCCACATGATGCCCAGATATATCCGATAATTCAAAATAAAACAAAATAAAATAAAACATAAGCAATACTGTATCCTATAATCTACTTGTTTAATTAAATAAAAATTTATTGATGTACTTATTTGTCTCCAAGCTTTGCCCCTCCCCCTGGAAAATTTTCTGTGGACGTCCATGCATTGGAGGCAAATTGCTGCTATGGATAAAGAGATGGTTGAGTGGCAGAAGACAGAGTGGTAATCAATGGACACTGCTCATCGTGGACTAATGTTAGTGGAATCCTTCAGGGTTTAGTGTTGGGTCCATTGTTGCTTTCAGTATTTATAAATGACAGTGATGATGGTATATCAAGCTTAATGTCCAAGTTTTCAGACTATACGAAGGTTGGCAGGGTTGTTAAGGACACTAATGACAGTACATTGCTGCAACAGGATCTAGAAAAGTTGAGCAGATGGGCTGAGAGGTGTCAAATGAAGTTTAACACTGACAAATGTTAAACTTGGGAAGCAGTAACCCCAGAGTGATGTATCAACTGTGTGGTACTACACTGACAGTGGTAGAGAATGAAAAGAACCTGGGGATAATTGTGCACGCAGATACGAAGTTTTCTCAGCAGTGCAGACGGTTGCAAGAGTAGCTCATAGTGTCTTGTCAATGATATACAGAAATTTTTCTAGAAGAGGAAAAAGGAGGTGATTATCCGCTTGTACAAGGCAATGATCAGGTCACACCTTGAGTACTGTATACAGGTCTAGAGGCCTCATTTTAAGAAGGATGTAGAGCTGTTGGAACGAGTACAGTGAAGGGCAACAAGATTAGTGAATGGAACAAAGGGTTGTTCTTACGAAGAAAGGCTTAAATTTTGCAAATTAGTGTCTGGAGACTACGCACCGGAGAGGTGATCTGATTGAGGTGCATAAAGCTTTGAATGGTTTGAGCATGCTGAATGCTGATGGGATTCTTCCTCTTGCTCAGAATAATCACCTGAGAGGGCATGGATTCAAATTGAGGAAAGACAGATGTAGGATAGATGTGCGGAAGTTTGCCTTTAGCCAGCGGGTACTTGGTTGGTGGAACAGATTTCCATCCCTTGTTGTGGAAGTTGATAGCCTAAATAAATTTAAGGCTCAGCTGGACAGGTATTTGGAACGAATGGAGGGGTAAATGGGAGGGGGTTTTTTGGGGGGGGGCTGATGCTGCATAAGCTTGCTTTCTTGCATCATATGCCTTTACTAATGCTAATCAGATCTTTCCATAAATACTACACGTAATGGAACAAATATAGATGGTGTATTTAATCGTGAACTAAAATCTTTTCTATGTAAAGATTATACAGTATATATCCTACTTTAGTCATCACAGACCAATAACCGATATGTAATTATTATTAATAAAATACAAACATTGTTATATTATTTGTGATATTGTTATATCCATGAATTTTAATATCTGAAAATTAAAATGTTTTTAACGCCTGCCGATGACTCTTAAATGAAAAACGCGTTAAATATGCTAGCCGCAGGACAGAGTACAGTATATACCTGGTATAGAATTTTTTCTTTTCTTCATTAATTATGCATACACAAAGCAAATATTATACTTGAGAAACTATATTATTGTTAAATACCTATGCGAAAAATTTTAATTATGTATTCTCTTTGTACGATGTATGCCCTTGGTGCGGTATAGTGGCTAAGCCACTTTCCTCAGGCTCGTCAAGATATGTGTTCTATTTTCGTTGCCGAACCACAGTAATCCACACGTGACAGTAGAAAATTTGGGCGTTTTTCAAGTACTGGTCAATTATTTGACCACACCACAGGCAGAATAATTCGCCATATAGCCTTAGATGATAATGCGCCATTATAAATAACTACAATACCCAGGTTTTCAAATCCACGTGATACTATAATAAGTGAATAAAATCTCTTCCCTTCCACATCGTAGACTCTGGATTCGAATTGGTCAAGACGGATACCATAAATCAAATGGGTGAGAGGAAAGCTGCCTTCATGGGGAAGTGGGGGGGTCAATTAAAAAAAAAACAAGAAGCATTCACCTTAGTGCTGTGTCTTCACTTCGTGATCCCCAAGTGCGTCTCATTATCCAAATGATTTCGAAAACTGCTGAAGAAAATCCTCTTCCTGTATCTTAAAACGCGAGGGACACCGGAATATATTAGCATTAGTAAGGTCAAATGAAGGAAGGAAACTTTTCCTGCACCATCACCCAACCTCAAAATAATAATAATAATAATATAAAATAAAATAAAAGTAGTCCGTACTATTCCCTTTCCGAGATCAGCCCTTGATTGGCATAAATTCAAATTGAGTAAGGATGGTTGCAGGATAGATGTGGAAGTTTGCCTTCAATACAGTGGGTAGTTGATTGTCAGAACTAACTTCCATCTGATGTTGTGGAAAGTTTTAATAACTTCAAGGTACAGCTAGACAAATTATTAGAGGGACAGAGAAGTTATGTGGGAAAGTTTTTTTCTCTGATGTTATATGAGCTTGCTTTTTTGCATCATTTGCCACTACTAACACTAATTTCAAGTCCGGATTGCAAGCTCAGATGGCTTGTGGGCATATTGCAGCAAGACACACCGTTGACAGTTGTTTCTTCACGTAAATCTTCGAAGTAACCCCAGGTTTATTCCAAAAACATCATTCCTATCTAGGGTGGGAAATTTTTGCATATTTCTTAAGCTTTAAGAAATTGGAATGACTCCATCTTTTATCGGCTTGCATACTTTCAGGCTGAAAGTAAAGCATCCGTGAGTCATCCCTAAACTCAGCACACATGGCTCATGGGTGGCGAACCCATGGCACGCGTACAAATTTCTTGGTCACGTGGAATTCAGACGGAATAATGTGGAATAATATCCCAAAAAATTTTCAAAATTTGAAACAACATCACTCCAGAATTCTACTTGAGTCGTGACCCCGCACACGTCCGTTCTCTCTGCCAGGCATGTAGTGATGCCACACCATTCAGTAAATAGCTGTATTCGTGCAGTGATTTGTTCGAAGTCGTAGTGGTAAGACGTACTGACGAAACTGTAACAAAATTGTGTGGTTAAATGTCTTGAATATCGCCTTCCGAAGGGCACGCGAAAAATTCCAATGGGCATGCGAAGGTAGTCTTTTGAAAGGTTTAGCCAGTTTTTTGCACGCATCCTTAAAAAGGTTCGCCACCCCTGCACTAGGACATCATCTCCTCCAGCTTCGTGTCGAGCTAGCAGCGCGAAGAACGCAATTCCATGTTTCCAGCCTTAGGATTATTGGCGGCATATGATGCAGGAAAGCAAGCTTATAAAGCATCAGTCAAAATAAAAATAAATAATAAATAAATAAAAAATACAACTCCTATTTCACATATCTATTCTCTCCAAAATATTTATGTAGTTCTTCCTGGAATTTAATTAGGCTATCAACTTCCACAACGACAGATGAAAGTTTGTTCCAGTAACCAACCAATCGCTGGCTAAAGGCAAATTTCCGCACACCTATTCTGCAACCGTCTTTCCTCAATTTGAATTATGTTCCCCCTCCTCACCTCAGGTGCGTAATCTGAGCAAGAGAAAGAATCCCACCAGCATTGAGCTTTGCTTAAACCATTCAAAGCTTTACAACACCTCAATCAGATCACCTCGCAGGTGCCTAGTCTGGAGATTAGTCTCCAGACTAGGCACCTGGAGACTAGTCTCCAGACTCTGCAATTTGCAGAACTGAAGCCTTTCTTCGTAAGACTACTTCTTTGTTCCCCTCACCAATCTCATTGCCCTTCTCTGTACTCGTTCCAGTAGTTCTACATCTTTCCTAAAATGAGGCCTCAAGACTTGTTTGCAGTACTGAAGGTGTAGCCAGACCATGCCTTATATGCAAAGGGATAATCACGTTCTTATTCCTGCTAGAAAAATTCCTATATATCATTGACAAAATCCAATGACCTGCGATGGCAGCCAGGAGTCTAGGAAAGTTTATCGCCTGCAATTCACCGCCAGCAATCAATCGCTAGCAGTTTACCGCATAAACAATTTATAGCCTACAAATGATCGCTAGCATATTTTGTTGCCAGGCAATACATATAATTTCATCTCTAATATCTCTAATATCCTGTCCTCATCGGTGAAGACAGGATATTAGAGCTGGAAAAGGAATTAGAAAATGTGAATTGGAATATCATCGGTTTGGCTGAAACAAGAAGAAATGAATCACTTATAAGTTTATCAAGTTAAAATCTGCTGTACACTAATGGAAATAGTGAAAGGAGTGAAGGTGGAGTTGGGTTTCTGGTTCATAAAGATTTTAAAAACAACATTTTGGAATTCAAAAGTACATCACCAAGGGTGTCAACACTAATACTCAAGATTTCTAAGAGGTACAAGCTAAAGATTATAATGATTTATGCACCAACATCGACCCATGATGATGAAGAGGTTGAAGAAATGTACACCGAAATTGAGTCTTCTAGATGAGCAGAAAACCCACTACACTATTATTATGGAAGACTTCAATGGTAAGGTTGGAAAAAGACAAAACAGCGCAGAAAGGGGAACTGTAGGAAATTTTGGAATTGGTGAAAGAAATGAAAGACTTGTGGAATTTGCAGAATCTCAAGGACTGTCAGTAATGAACACTTTTTTTCAAGAAAAGGGTGAACAGAAAGTGGACATGGAAGAGTCCAAATGGATTAACTACTAATGAAATCTACTTCATCCTCACTAACAGAAGATATATTGTGAATGATGTTACCGTCCTGAATAAGGTAAATGTTGGAAGTGATCACAGAATGATAAGATGTACACTTGATATAGATGTAGGAAAGGAAAGGAAAAAACTGACTCGAGTAAATAATACAAAGGTCTTTGAGATAACAGAAGAGGAGTAAAAGCAGTATGTACTGGAACTTAAGAACAAGTCTGAGCTTCTGCAGACTGCTCAGGACCAAGATATCGACGAGGAATATTACAACTTTCTGAAAGTGATAAAGTCCAAGAAACCTATAGGGAAACAGAAATCCAAAGAAGAAAAAATTCGTCAAGAAACACTTGTCACGATGAACAGAAGACGACAAATGAAAAGCAAGAAAAACACTGACAGGGAGAAAATTGAGTATACTGAGTTATGCAAAGCCATTAGAAAGAGACTCAGAGAAGACATAAGATTTAACACAAGAAAAGTAGAACAAGCATTAAGGGAAAATGAAGGATTTAAAATCAGCAGCCATGAGCAGTAATACAGAAAGACTAATGATACTGAAACTGAAGAATAGCGATGGTGTACTTATAAACAGCAGAGAAGGCATAATTCAAATAGCAGAAGACTACTATAGAGAATTATACAAGGAGCGAGGGAATGATGCCAGCAGTGGGGAAGATGGATTGCAAAGTAGCAACACATACGACATACCCGATATTCTTCCTGATGAGGTAGAACATGCATTGAAGAAAATGAAGAATCAGAAAGACCTGGGAGAAGATGAAGTTACTGTAGAGTTATTAAAATTGGGAGGAAGAGACATAACACAAAAACTGGCAAGGCTCTTCACAAAGTGCATTAGAAAAGGTGTGACGCCTAAGCAGTCGAATAATGCAATCATAGTTTTGCTGGATAAGAAAGGAGATAAATCAGAAATTGGAAATTATAGACCAATTAGCTTGTTATCCCACATCTATAAGTTGTTCACAAGGGTCATTACTAACAGATTAGAAAGAATACTTGATGAGAATCAACCGAAAGAGCAAGCTGGCTCTAGGACAGGATTCTCAACTATGGATCACCTTCACGTAATACCACAGCTAATGGAGAAAGCAAATGAATATAAAACACCATTATGCCTGGCATTTGTGGATTATGAAAAGGCATTTGACTCCATACAGCATAAGGCAATGTTTCGGGCACTGGAAAGACAAGGCATAGATATCCCATATATTATGATTTTGAAGAAAATATATGAGAGTGCTACCTCCTTTATTAGAGTAGACAAAGAGAGTAGCAAATTTAAAATCGAGAAAGGAGTTCGACAAGGAGACACAATATCTCCGAAGCTGTTTGCTGCTGCCCTTGAGGAAGCTTTCAGAAGATTAGACTGGTCGCAGATAGGAGTCAATGTGAACGGAGAGTACCTAAACCATTTACGATTTGCAGATGACATTGTGGTCATAAGCCACGATCCCAAAGAATTAGAGGAAAATCTTAATCAGTTATGCACAGTTAGTAAGCCGCCGTAGCCAAGTGGTCAGGCGCGCGGGTGCATAAGTACACGTGCCTTGAGTGACCGGGGTTCAAGCCCGTGACTGCTGAATACGGTGCTGTTTCTTGTATTCTGTCTACCTTGTTAACTCCTCTGACTGTTTGGTCGTCCCGGAGTATAAACAGAAAATTTATTTATTTATTTAAGGATTTTGGACTAAAGATGAATATGGCTAAAACAAAAGTAATGATGAACAAGTATGCCACAGAAAGGAAAATAATGATTGAAGGAGCAGTAATTGAAAAGGTGGAGTCATATACTTATCTGGGACAAGTTATTAGCTGTAATAATGATAAATGGCTGGAAGTCAAGAGAAGAATAAATTTTGGATGGATAGCATTCAGGAAATATAGTCACATACTGAAGAGCAATATCCCAGTTTGTCTGAAACGTAAAATAATGAACCAATGTATACTCCCCACCATGACTTATGGAAGCGAAACTTGGGCACTCACCAAAAGAATGGAAGAGAAGCTGAGAACTACACAGCAAAGAATGGAAAGAATTATATTGGGAATCAGACTGTTAGATGAGAAGAGAAACACATGGATTAGGCAGCAAACTCAAGTAAAATACATTCTTATCAAAACTAAAGAACTAAAATGGTCTTGGGCAGGACACATAGCTCGGAGACATGATGAGAGATGGACTAAGAAAATAACAGAATGGTACCCAAGAGGAGCTAGAGGAAAACCTGGAAGACAAAGGCGGAGATGGATAGATGAAATTCATGAGTTTGTGGGTAGTAAATGGATGGCCACTGCTCAAAACAGAAGGAACTGGAAAGTTGCTGGAGAGGCCTTCATCCTGCAGTGGATTGAAAAGGGCTGATGATGATGACATATAATTTTTATAAATTTATTGGTCATTTTAAATTGAAAATAAGGTTTTTCTATAGGTGTTATTTAAAAATTAAGTGCATCTAAAAATGGAAGTTATGCTAGGTATACATTTGCTAGAAATACATACCATTGCAGGTGCTTTAATTTAATTGCCTGTTATTTTCCAAAATTGGAATTAGGTAGGTACCTACTTAATCCCTCTAACTTAAGTAGCATGTTTTAGGGGAGTGGGGGTGGAGCGTGCAGATTAGTGAGGTACTTATATGTTTATAATCTCTTACAATCAAAACATTTTCTTATTTTGATTTTATTTTTTCATCCTTTTGAGTTTGTAAACGCATCATGTCGGTGGAATTTTTGAAATCAGAAAAAGGAAAACCGAAATTGTGCTTTAGTGGACATTTGTTTTATAAAGACAGGCAAAATGAAACAAATTCTTTGAGAATGTCAAAATTACCGAAAAACCAAATGTGCCGCTCGAGTTACTAAGATAGATATATAACACCATCGTTAAAACATGGAAGGAGCGCAATCATTGTGGAGACGCAGCAGGAGTTAGCCAGCACAACTTCTTGATTCAATTCGAACTTAAGCAGAAACAACAAATAATACGCCTCATAGTATTATTTCAAATGTGTCGAGAACCTGTAACCAAGCAGCAGCCCCGAAGCTTCCAAGTGTAGATAGAAGGAAACGAACGATCCGAAATATAAGAAATCGAAATATTGATGGCCCAGTTCTTCCAACGCATCGTAGAGGCCGGTTTTCAGAAGAATATAAAACATCGTGCAATGGAGAATTGTTTCTACAATTTGATTCTGGACCCGAGGACAATCGTATGTTAATTTTCAGTACGAAAAGAAATTTGCAGTTGTTAGCGCGAAGTGAACACCGATGGGACTTTCAAAACTGTTCTCTTACTTTTTTATCAGCTGTATACGATACATGGATTCAAGGACAAAATATCGCTTCCATTAGTTTATGCATTATTGCCTAACAAGTCTGAGGAAACGTATGTATCTTTACAGAGGCTGAAAGTATTGGAACCGGCTTGAGACGGCGATGATGGCCAGAAGTGTTTTTCCTGACGCTTAATTTACTGGTAAAATCTGCCAAAAAAGCCAGATCACACAACCACTCCGTATCCTGTAGCCGCTGATAATCATCTCCCCTTTGATCAACAATTTTTTTAATTTCATTCAGCAAATTTCGAAATCTCTGTAGAAACTTACTCCGACTCAGCCACCTGACATCTGTTGTAATATCAGATCTGGTTCTCTTTCATCGAGTTGCATTTTGAAAGGTCTCCTTTGAAGAGATTGTCCTCTGATGGAATTCGCGATTTTGAAATTATGTCCAAACACTTTTAGTAATTAATCTTTCGCTGGCTAACACTTGTTGGTGGATGATACAGTGGTAACTCAAAAAAATCTGGAAATTCATCATCCTTTTGGTACAATGCCATGAATTATTTAAGATGCCCCGTCATTGCTTTAGCTCCTTCTGTTGTTACTGATACGAGCTTAAATAGTGCTAATTTAATTAAATTTTTTCAATAAAATGTTTGAATGAGTTAAAGATATCAAGACCTCTAGTTCTTTCTTTTAACGAAACCATACCCAGCAGTTCTTCTCAAATGGCAGAACATCGAAAACCATACGAATAAAAACGAGCAACTGAGCTGTATCACGTCTGTAGATTCATCCAGTTGTAAAGAAAAGGACACACCACTAGCAATATCAGCACGCAATTGTTCGCTCACATTTTTACTTATTTTTTCAATGAGTCACATCACAGTATTTCAAGATAATTGCAAACCTTGAAGGACACTTTTACTTCCATTTCTGTTCTTAAAATTTTCAAAAAGAGAATTATTTCTATAAATGCGTCTTTGATGAATTCACCATTAGAAAATGATTTGCATTTTTTTGCAAGAAGATGACTCACTTTAATTAATGCTACAGTTACTGCTTTAGATTGTAAATTAGGTGTGATAAAGAAATTTTGTAGAGCGAATAATCTGGATTTAAGTTCTTCTAATTTATTTTTTTCTGAGGTTAATATTCGGTGGAAAATCAGATTGGTATTTAATATGGAGTGCGTTGAAGTGCCTTTCTAAATTTCCTTTTTTGGGTACAGCCACGGAAGCATTGCAAATCAAACAACATTTTTCTTTCACCATTACAAAAAAAAGTATTCTAGTTCCCACTCTTGATGAAAATGACACGTTTTTCATAATATTCATTTTATATCAAAAGGTATTAAATTAACAAATAAGTACTGTCCAGTTATTAAATCAGCAAAAGCAATGCTTACCGATTAAAACACTTTAAGTTGCATGAATCTGAAAAATATTCTGTCTGAAAAGCTAACGTAGGATAATTGATGAAGAGAATTCCCGAATGAGGAAGTTGTTTCCAAAATAACTGGACAAACATATCACCGTTTATTGTTCTGTTTGGTTATATCGTTATAAGAATCAGTTTTGAACGCCTTTGTGATTCTCTAAAGCTGCTTCTGAGGTCATCGGGGTTTTCCCTACAAGTACACTTTATTCTCTCCCCCCACCATTCAATATTTCTACTTATGTTTCTCTTCATCTGCTTGAAGAGCTGTTTAGTAATCATCATTTATCAGTTCTCGTTGAAAGTCAGAACTCATATCCTTTTAATCCCGATTCCCACAAGGTTCTCCTTTAGGCCCTTATCTGTTCATATATCTAATCGAGGTTTCGTTCGTTTTTCCCGGATCCACCGGCAACTGTTCGCGAATAATCTGAAGCTTTACAAGGTTATCAATGCATTCTTTGGCGTTACAAAACCTCAATGTTTCCTCCCCCCCTTATCTCTCTCTCTCGTCGAACAACATGCTTTAAATCCTTGGAAATTCTCTAAATTTATGATAAAAATGTCTAAACGTCACGTTATCCAATTCAAGTGTTGCTGTAGCGAGTTACAAACGTCCCCATTTTAAATGTTACAACTGGACCCACGAACCCATTACTGGCAGGGCTCTTCTTCACGTTATATACCACAAAAAAATTAATAAATAAATAAAAATAATAAACAGTGTGCATAACCACGTAGCTCTGGTTATACGCACTGTCCTTCCACTCCGGGTGGAAAAGGCCTAGATTCAAATCTCATCAATGAATTCTTATGGCCTTTTTTTTCATAGCCATGTTCTTTTTTTTTTTTTTTTTGGCTAATGTATTCACGTATATTACTGGCATATCGAGTTTTCTTTCGACAATTTGGGTTTTTAGGGAGCGAAATAGCTAGAAATGTTTCATAAAGTTTGTGAAGCGTTTTCCGGAAGTGTATTGAATTATAAAAAGCAATTAAGCAAGACCCAAAACGACCATAATTTCAAAGTTAATGTGCCTTCCTGTAGGAGGTACTTCAGAAATCAATTGACAGTCATTTCTGTGACTAACGGAAATGGGTAATGCTCGCGATGGAAACATCGACTGATCTTCAGGGTCCTAGAGACAATTAAACCTCAAGACGTTCTTATTTCGAAACGAGTCATCCGATGACTCGTTCCCACGTGGGTATCGACTTCCAACAGTCGCATGAGAAATTTGTAAGGGAAAATTATGTCACACGCGGTGGCCCCTGAAAACTTGTGACTACGAATTTTCATTTGGCTGTTCCCATTGTGTCCATTTGTTGTCCGCTGTGGGTGTTAAGATGATTCATTTGTATTCATGCCTCAACTTGGTTATCTGTTCGGCTCGCAGTGGAAGTCAAGGTTCGAGTCATCTGGACCGAGTGAAATGTCGCGAGATAGGATTAATATTACTGAAGGTCACCTGTACTAAATTTAGTTTCTGTTTTAGCGACCTCCGCACTTCGATATGATAACGTTTCGCAGGAGGTACATTAGAATTTCAGTAAACCGAAATTTCGATTAACGAAAATTATCAAAATTATTTTTTGGTTTTATTTTTCTCCTAATTTGGCGTTAATTAGGATTTAACTGCAAAGAAATAATAATAATAAAATAAAATGCGAAAATAAAACCATAACAGGAATGTAATAAAACCATGACTATTTATATAATGCATTTTGAATGAAGCAAAGAATTGCAAATTTCTACCTCTAGCACATGGGCTACCACGTGACTGGTAATATCGGTAAAAATTACTATCCGAAGAAAATAAAAACAATTGACAATAGACAAAACTGACCCCACGAGGAAAGCTAAAGCATAAAGGAAGCGGCAACTTCCAGCACTCGACAATCGGCCATTTTAAATGGTCATTGGGAAAGAAACCTGAAACGGAGAAACTGAAGTTGAAGTTGCTCGAAATCGGAAAAGCAAACGAAGGTATAAAAACACTCCGTCTTTTTGTACATTCCATCAGGAGCCCGATGTCATGAGTGAGCCAGTTGACAAATTTCGGATGGATTGCTGAGCTCTTTGTTAATGTATGATGAACAGCTATAGTAAGGGAAAATAAATAGGCGACTCAAGCTTACTCACTAGGCGTCCCTCTTTTCACTTACTCCGCAGTGAGAGTATGGAACAGGCGGGGCCCAATGAACCTAAAGCTGACTATTGTTTTATTCATACAATGGTATTAGCGAGCTCATCGTTATTTATATACTGTACTTAGTCCACTTCCCTCCAGTTGCAGCATAGGGCTTTCACAGCAGCTCCACATCTGATTCGACTATGTTTCCATCTTTATTTCTGTCAAAGACAGCTTCCGTTTCGCCATTCCTTCTCCCTGTCGTTATAGGCTCATCCCTCTTATGCATGTCTTGCGTGTTCCATTTCAATGCTCTTTAAAATCCCCCCTTTTTTGAACACATGAACAGTCGATTTTGTTTTATAATTTCGATACTGACGGAGATTGGCTCCACGTTTTCCCATAACCCCCTTCCCCCCCTCAATTTTTAGTCAACCGTTACATCAACCTCAGTTACTACTTCGAGTCATACATGTTGAAGAAAGGAGGTCAGCCAAACACTGAACACAGAGCGGTTATGAAATGACTGTTTCTGTATGGAAAAAAAAAGCCAAAGGAAATTCGTGCTGATACGTTGGAAAAGTTACGAGTACACCAACATTGCTATTGCACCATCAAAAGTTTAGTTGCAAAATTTTATTTATTTTTTACCACTGAGGATGCAGTTCGTGACATTTCGAACATGCGGAAGCTATTCACCAAATGTTTGAATACAGATCGAAACGAGTCCCATCTTCAGCTGCCATTTTTCATCATTTTGAGCAAGGCTCCAATGACTTTTTGGCGCGAAATGTTACCATGGATGAAGCACTGTTGCTTCATTATAACCAAAGAATAGTGAAAGGAGTGGAGGCACAATGTCTGTATCATCATAAGAGGGGGCATGGCGATCAGGCTTTTTTTTTTTAGAACGCCTCCTGCGTTCTTTTCTTTAATTTAAAATTTTTGGTCAAGGATGGACATATGCCCCCTCTGCCCACCCCTGAATACGTCCATGGCCCCCATCGTCCGAAGACGTTCCACACTCAGAAATCTGCTGGATAGGTCATGGCCTTTGTCTTTTGGGACAAAGGATAGGATTTTGTTCATTGATTACCTGGTAATGGATAAAACGATAACTGCTGACCATTATTCATCACTTTTGGGTAACTGAAGGTGGAACTGGGAAAGCAGGGAACAGCTCGCCGTAGAAGTGCTATTTTTGAACATCAAACAGATTCGCTGAACTTCCAGCTTCTTCATGATCCCACATATTCACCACACTTGCATCCTTGGACTACTACCTCTTCCCAAATCTCAAAAAAAATTTAAAGGATATCAAATGACGACGTCATACGAGTAACAGAATTCTGGTTTAGGGGGTGGGGGCAGTCTTACGATTTCAATATGAGAGGTTTAAAAATGCTGGAACATCGCCGTGGATATTGTGTGCAGCTGAAAGGGAATATGTTGAATTAACTGTGTATATAACTGGATTATCTTGTTTCTTTCATTATTTATCATACTATGAAAATTCCAGTAGGTATCGCACTAGATAATTTTGGAATTGGCTGATATACAAATAAACAAAATATAAGATATAATTAATATATCAAGCATTAGCCTATTGACACCATGGAGATCAAATTTCACTTTACTTGAACTACCACCGTATCTGAATTAAATAAAAATCAATAGGGCTGTTCGCGAAAGGGGAAAAGCCATTCTCGGACTTTCCCACCATGTTTCTAGCTTAGAGAGAACAGTGAGTGTACCGTTCCATCGTTTATTACCACTTAGAAATAAAGGAAACGTTTCCTGTTTATCGGACTAAACACATCGAACTTCAACATGTAGTTTTGACCTTGCTTCCTAAAATAAAACAATTTCTTGGGTCGCCAAGAGAAGAAAGAAAGACTAATTGTTTTATTCATACTATAGTATCAGCAAGCGAGTATATTTAAGAAAGGGTGCGTTTAAGGGCATTTGCGAAACCATCAAATTCTCACTCATTTGAAATCATAAACAAATGCTCAATAGCAGCATGCCTTTTGTTCATTGTGATCACGTTTGTGAATTGAATTTTAATTCTATTAAACAGCGATTCTAATTAGCGAAAATAGGAGGAATGTTATCCACAGGCTATAAAAGTAAAGATATATTAAGCACAAATTTACCCTTTATTACCTTACCAATTAAAAAATTAAATGATACGTGAAAATCGGAATTAATAAGTACTGTAATATGTACGTTCACTGACATTTGTGGGGGGGGGGTTAAAATTCAAAACAGTAAAAAGATAAGCAATCAGTAACAAAGAACAAGGCACACACAAATTGCAAGTAACACAACACGCGCAAGTGAAAACGGAGTAACAAGTTACGAAGCTTTAAAAATAGGAATGAAGAGAAGATTATGAAAATTAATTTTTTTATATGATTGAAGATTTCATTGAAGTGTAAACAGATTTCACCATAATAACCCACAGAATTCCAGCTGTCGGTATTATCGTAAATTCAATAAGAGTGAGTTTACTATCCGTTTATGATAGATTGCGCTAACAGAAAAGCCCAATAAACAGGTGACTGCTAATTGTTTTTATTGTTTTATGGTTGTGACCTCCAGAAATCGGACCGAACCTAATAGATCAGGCAACCAATCTACATTAAATTTTCCCACCAAGAATTTACAAACAGTGGAAGCTGAAGCAAAGTTAAGTTTGTTTGTTTGTGCTCACTCGTCAATACTGGCAACAGACCACCTTGGTGAATTATGTAAGAATGCATTCCAAGATCAAACAGCCAAAACTTTAAAAATTCATCGAACAAAATGCAGCGGCATTATAAAAAATATCCTACACCCCCACTTTCAGAAAGATTTATTGAAGTCAGTGCTCAATGGCTTTTCAAATTATAGTTTGTTACTAGATGAATCAAACGATATTAGTGTAGCAAAACTATTAGGTATTGCAAATGTGTATGATGATGAGCAATTCGATAAAAGAGTTTCTACATTCTTAGCTCTTGTAGAATTAGATCAACGTAACGCTGAAAATATTTCAAATTCAATTAAAATAACGCTGGAAAATTTTAAACTTCCTTTAAATAATCTTGTGGGCATTGGGACAGATAATGCTAGCGTTATGATTGGAGTTAATAACAGCGTTTATACACATTTGAAGTCCGATGTACCGAACTTGATATTAATGAAACAAATAAAACAACTCCTTCCGGACAACATAAAAGAATTAGAAAAAATATCATTAATCTCAGTTAACAGTATATTAAAGCAACAAAAAGAACCACTGATAATTTATTACAAAATAAATTTTGTAATAAATGGCAACATTGATCTCCAGTGCTGAGGTCTCCCACCCCGATTAAACGGCGTTTTGTCCCAATTAAGAAGTAAACCCTGGCTATTTTCTCCATTGGTTTCTGTTTTTTAAGATTTGCCCCAAATAAACGGCTGCCCCGATTAACCGGTGGCCCAAATAACCGGAATCCACTGTACAGTATATCAAAATGTATACAGACAGAGTAATTAGATAACGAAATCCCAACCCCTATGAACCATTCTCTTTTTCACTAATATGTTGGGGGGAACGAGGGAGTGTGCGCGCACTAGGAGTGGTGCTTCCTAACAGGTTCAATAAGCAACTGAATTGCTTTTGGTGGCGGGGTCCGAAAAGCACGTGTTTCCTGCCACCACGTGCAGAAGCCGGTGGTTGTAGTTTTAGGTATGCGGTCAATTTTCGTGCTCTCGCTAAGTGAGTGCACGTTGGGGGGAATTGACGGTACTCTCGGTTCAAAGTAGATTTCCTTTTGAGTCCGTCGAATGCTGCGTTTAATTTGCAGACGCTTTGATCGCGCGCGCGTTTCCAGCGAACGCCAACTGAGATTTTGTCATTAGCTTAATTGTGGATCAAGGGGTGCATCTTGTGTATTCTTCCGACGGTTCGGCTGCATTTAGATTGAACGATCACGCGATAAACATGCCAACCGTCCTCGTGATGTAGATTAAACCCGGGAATGCTTTTAAAAATGATTTTATTTTTCCACTGGTGTGCGGAGTGTAGAATGGGTTACCGCAAAAGATGGACACGCATGAAAGATTGCGTGTGGAGAAAGGGGGGGGGGCGATAAATATTTGGCTTAACAAGAGAAGAGAAGGATCGCTTTTAATACAGAGAAAAATCGGAATTCTGTATGCCCGCCCACAGAAATTTCTGAAATGGTTTAGATTTCACGGTCCAGGAGTCGCTCTGATGAATGACGTTTACAGTAGTCGACAACAAGATAATAACAAAGCTGAGGACACTAAAATGTTTACACAAGTCGTGCGTCCTGTTTGGAGCATTGGCGGATGATATTACTGTACGAGAACGAAGCAGAGTTCAGGGCAAGGTTTACACTCAATTATACTTACGGGTCAGGGTTACCAGAAGGTCTAATGGAACAATATGATCGTTACTTGGAGGGACAGTAGGAGATTAGGTGAACGCTGCTTGCAGCTCAAGGACACACATTGTCTACTGCAGTCTATAATTATAAAATCCTTCATTTTATTTACTTCATTTTAATTTCATCAACACACCATTGGGAAGGGTCTGTCTAGATACACATACACAGAATTATCAGCTAATTTAAGTAAATTTAAATATCAACATTCAAGCTCTGTTTATCAGCTAATTTAAGTAAATTTAAATATCAACATTCAAGCTCTGTTTATCAGCGATCGTTAACAGATAAGATTTACCATTCTCTCTTTTCATTCTACGTGCTTGGTGCTGTTATTTGTGTTGGTTCGAAGATCTAGATATTATAGGCAATGAAATACAGTATATGCATGTTGTAGTAAATCCCTTGTCGTATCACATGATATAGCGAAAACATCTGTTTAATTATTGGTTATTTACGAGACTGAAATACTTCTTTTTCTGTTTAGTCGGTTATGTCTGATGTACAGACATCAACTTTATTCGTCGATGTTAGTTCTGCCCAACCGTCATTTTCATGGAATGCAATAGCCAAAAAATCGGTTTGGTTTTATTTTATTTATTTATTATTATATATATTTTTTAATCTCAGCAAAACTGTTGAAAGAAGACAAACCGATACTAGAAAATTACAAAGTTCAACAAGGTTCCAGGAGTGAGTCCATTGCATGCATGTCAAAGCACACAGGACCATGACGCAGCGAGTCACAGCATGATCTTGATCTGTGCAACTGCTTCTCTCCACACGGTTGTTAGAAGTGAGTCATCCAGAAATGGATGGAATTAGTGTTAAATGATCGAACAAGAAACGAACGCTAACTTATGATTCAAATTGGAATAAATTGCGAAATAGGGCATCGCTCCTATACCATCGAGTTCGTCAAAGAATGGTCTCAGTTTCTCAAAAAAGAGAAATATTCCAGGCAAATGTCAGGCCGCACTGATCCTTCGAACCACTACTTACGAAGTAAAACATACTTAATTATCAGTGTTAAATTTTATTACATATAACTATAGAAAAGGCAAATAGATTTCAATAAAACATACATATTTATTACAATATTCTCATCATAATACATCCACCTACGTTTTATATAAACACAAAATTTAAAAATATATAATTATAAAGATAATAAATTATTTTCTAAATTGTTATTCAAATGAAAATTTATAGCAATTATTGAACATTCTCTCTGCGTATTATACAAGAATAATTAGAAAAAACTGTACTATTGTAAAAAATAATTTAATATGAGTTAACTAATGAGTTGAAGTTTGGTAAACAACTCAACCAACAAAGCATCAAATGCACATTTTTAATGGGCTAAACTCATCAGAATGCATTGTTTTCAGCCGAAACATCTTCTTTGATAATTAACTAATGAGATTTTTGGGTTTATTTTTTTATTAGATAACAACTGGATATTAGGCTCCATCTTAGTTGTACGCAACTTGAGTTGGTCTTCTAAATGAATATCAGATATCTGAGTCCTTAAATGACTTTTAATTTGTGTAAGGTATGAAAAACTTGATTCGCAACAATACGTAGTTGCAAAGCGTCTTGCTTTGCAACTACCTATTGTTGCGAATCAACCGCGAACAGACTGCTGTCTTTAAATTTTAAAATAAAAAACTATTTTCGTCAAATTATTAACTCTGTTAAAATATTTTTATTTTATTTTAACAAACTTAACAGAGGATTAGAATTTTTCTTTTATTAAATAGCTTTCGTTTTTTTTTTTTTTTTTTCATCATTTGTGGTACATAAAACCGATTTTTAAATAAATAGAAAAAGTTAAACGTGATATATTTTACTTTTTAGATCAAAAAATTTGTATTTTCCTTTTTTAATTATCTGAATAATGTTTTTATATTGTGAAAAAAATATAAAGCTTTTTATTATTAAAACGTTTTGAATATTTAATTTTAAAAAATATTAGTTTAAAAGTAGTAGGATTATTTAATGATTTTATTTCATCATTGTGTGACAAAGGCCGCACATAAGATCTTAGAAGGCCGCAGGTTGCCCACCCCTGGACTAGTATGTGACGCTGACGAAGGCTCAAAGTCGGGAACGGCTGACAGAAGATTGTAGGACTTGCACCTGACGATTAGTTTGAGTGTCAACGAGGAGGAATGGGTCGGCATCGAGTTCTTACTGACTTCGAACTATTGTGGGAAACATTCTTTTTATAAATTAAATTTTAGAAAAACAATGTTCGTTAGCCAGCAAAGACTTCAATAAAGAAAGCGCGATATTTGGATCCAATGGAAGTTCAAACGTCTTGGAAGATATTTTGGAAGTTAATATGTCAACTGAGCATGAGCTCTTGCAATCGAAGCGCTGCGGGGTGGTTTTCATTAGGTTTACTGTGCATGGTATATTGAAGGTCAAAGAGATACTGCCAGCTGGGGACTAGGGTGGGGGGTGGGACGGAATGCTTTTAAGCTTTGCTCCATAGTTGCACAATAAGGATTTTAAGGATTTTCACCTGAGATTTAGTGGGTGGTTCATTTGCCTCAATATACGGGCTGTGAACCGGAGATGTTCTGAAGATTCCCACAGCTATCGTAATGGCACTATGCTGGATGGTGTTCATATGTAATAGACAACTTTTCCTAGAAGAGTCATAGACAGGTGATCCGTAATCCAAGCGTGACCTTATTAAGGCTTTATAGAGATGTAGGAGGGAGCTTCTGTCAGCACCCCAAAACATAGCGGAGACGGCTCTTAGGATGTTCAATTTTTAAAAACAAATCGTTCGAAGATAAGCTATATGAGTTTCCATCAAGTCCATTGCATGCTCTGACGCTTCATCTCTGGGTTGTACTGAAACACCCAACACTCAACTACCGTGTCAATAAAGTCGAAAGAATTAGGATTGTCTTGAAAGTCAGGATGAAGTCTTCGCATGATGACACTCTTCGTTGCTTCTGCTTATCCGTGAGGCATAAATTTTGCACAGCCCTTCCTTTTCCTTAAATATACATGCAGAATTTGAGGAATCGTCTCCTTAATCATATCCCACTAATCGGTCATAATTCCAAGGGTCAAATGATGAGCTCTGGTCAAAATTTTCTGAACTTTTGCAATTTTGTCCTCATTTCGGGAGGTTGACGGCCGCCCACTTCTTGGATCATCGCAAACATCCTGACGTTTATTTTTGTACTGCTTATACCATTTGGATACACTGGTACAGTTTAAATTTTCATCACCATAAAACTGTTTTTAACATTTCATACGTTTCTGTTGCAGATTTTCCCAGTTTGAACCAAAATTTGATATTCGTTCGTTGCTTCATTGCCAAATAGAAACTTCAACGCTATTAACGAAACATATTGTTACTTGCAACCTGTGAGCCTACCACACAATCTCCATATCATCATCTGCTGAAGGAAGTTTTAACTATAACATACTACCTTTGTCTATTTTCAAACTCATCAAACAACCGCAACAGCACCACTCTGGGAAGATTATTTCCATACCTCGTACATATTGTTTTCTCTTTTTGCTGTCCAGGTTGAGTCTTGTTAGAAAGAGTGAGCTTTTGTGCATGGTTCGGAGTGTGGCAGATCTCTTAAGATTATTTGAATATTCAAAACGTCTAGATTTTAATCGGATACTAAATCGTATAAAGCGTGGTAAATATTTCCTAAGAAAAATTGCAGAGGTTTAATAGCATCAACACGACTCTCCTATCAGGTATCTGAACAACTTTATAAGTTTACAAAAAATAAAATAAATAAATTTATTCATCCTTCCCACTGTCAGCTGTCCAATCAAATTCATCCTAGATTGATGTATTGTAGCGACGTTCTCACGTTCAGACTTGCTTTTAGCAAATTTGCAAACGTGCTGATAACAATTGTTGGCACAGCACCAACAAATAAACCCTTAGTAAATTCAAGTATACCCACCTCTGAGAAACATTAACCATTCCCACATATTCCAAAATTAAGATTTTGATTCTGAAGTTTTGCGAATTATATAAACACAATATTTGGTGATTGTCAGCGAATCTTTTCTGTAAATTAGAGTGGATCTTAAATATTCTTTTAGCGACACGGTGCTCAGGTATATCAAGAAATTACAGGAATTCACAGTGATACAAAAAAGTATTACGAAACGTCTGAGAATAATCTTCTTTTAATAATCTTAAAGGAAGATTGCAATTCACGCATGTTGAAGCGCTCATTATTTCACCAATTTTAATTACAGCAGGTTTATGCAGTAGAAGATTGTTTATCTGCAACTGTCATCAACCATAACAATTGTTTCTAGCGTGAAATAACGAAAACGAACTTTATGACCAGCTATTAGCGTTGTAAAACTTCATTCCATATAATGTAAAACGCTGCAGTGTAAAATTAATTAGTTGAACATTAAAATCGTGCAGTTCTTTTATACTAAAAAATATCCGAATGCTTTTAAACTGCGAACAGCTTCTCCATCCGATAAAACCAGTTAAATTTTGTATTAATTTGACAGTCGTTGTAGAGTTGTCCGCTAGATGACAGCACAAGTATCCCAAGCCTAAGCTACAATGTAATAACGTGTAAAAAGAGATAAAAATCTGGTTGTAATTCAATCCAGTAACTCCGTAAAATTACACCAACGACCAGTTTCCTCGATGTTCCAGGTGCTCCGTGACATCTGGCTAGCTCGAAGATTTCTGGTCTTATTAAATTCGTTAATCTCATTGAATATTTACAACGTTCAACGGAAATGATAGCATTTTGCAATTCAATGAGCGCTAACTGACCTTTTTGCGATTTTTCTGAAATAGAAAAATAACGAATTTGCTGTTAATGTGTGATGCCTTCAATATACTATATATATTTCAGGGATATAGAGGAGGGGGAGTTTGAAACGGTGTTTATTGTCCAATTCTTCAATCATTTATATGCGCTAATGAAAAATAAAAACAGCAATAATCAAGATATCCATTATTCCTCTTTTATCAGATACCGCATCTAATTATAGCTATACTATATTGTTTACTAATATCTGTGGTCTTTTTTAAGAATAAAAAAAATCTACACTTTATTTGTGGAAAACACAACCAGACTCTGCATATTCTTAAACTCTTTTGAATATTGAAGGTATTAATGTTAATGATAAAATGTTCAGTAAGGTCCTAACTGTAAGACGGATGAGATTTTTCTTCAAAGACGAGATTGCAGAAGACAATCAGCCTGAAGATGTCCATTTATTAGAGAATGAGGAGATTCTGGATAGAGGGGAAAATTACCACCGAGAAGAGTTTGTGAAAAAATTTGAAGATTTAATCATGAAGGAAGGCTACTTGCCGCAGCAAATTTTTAACGGAGATGAAACTGGGTTATTTTGGAAGCGCTTACCAAATCGAATATACATCACGCAAGAAGAAGAAAGTGACGCTCCCAGGACATAAGCCTATGAAAGATAGGCCTACCTTGTTATTGGCAGCAAATGCAAGCGGAGATTAAAGTAAAGCCACTTCTCGTTTACCACTCTAAAAATCCTCGGTGCTTTGGGAAGAAAATCATCAAGTCCAAACTGCCAGTGATGTGGAGATCCAATGGAAAAGCCTGGGTAGACCAGAAAGTCTTCAAAGATTGGATTTTTGAGGAGTTTGCCCCGAGCATAAAAAAATTCCTCATTGACAACAATTTACCTTTGAAAGCACTGCTGATTCTTAACAATGCTAGTGCCCACCCCCAAGACTTCGCGAACATTCTTGAAATTGACTTTGTTTTCATCAAAGTCCAGTTTTTGCCTCCAAATACCACATCACTGATCCAACCGATGGATCAAGAAGTACCTGCCTGTTTTAAAAAAAAAAATTTACACCAAGGCTCTGTTTTCACAGCTTTTCGACATGACTCATTCTTCTGATAAGACACTGAAGGAGTTCTGGAAGACTGAGTTCAATATTCTTCACTCCATTTCCTTTATTAAAACTGCCTGGGAGGGAGTGACACAGAGGACCCTTCGTGCATCATGGAAGAAACTCCTTCCTTCCTTTTTTCGGGATGACAACAGTGCAGTCCAGCCGCTGAAGAATAAGAAGCAGCTGCGCCATGCGAGAAATCATTTCGACGGGTGGAGAACCTAGACAGAGGAGAAGTTGATGAGGCTGATGTGGAAGAGCTTGTGGAGGATCACGATGAGGAACTAACCGTGAAAGAACTCAAAACACCCAGCGAACAGGAAGCAAAAGAGAGAAAGGAAATTTCACGTGAAGAAGAAGACAGGGAAAAAAGGGCCGATGCCAACAGCTGCCTTTAAAGAAATTTTATTCCACTGGGAGAAGGTGCAGTCTGCTTGTTTAAAATGGCACCCCAACACTGCTGCTGTAACTAGAATGACAGATTTGTTTAACAACACTACTATGCATCACTTCAAGGCTATCTTGAAAAAGAGGGAGAGACAGTCCACCCTTGATCAATTCCTCATCCCCATTCAAGCCAAGAGGAGAAGAGAGGGGGTAGAACAAGATAAATAAAACATCCTTCCAACATCTAATGCTCAATGAAATGTATGTACTCATTATGTATTCTTTAATTTCGTTTGTTATATGGTAGAATGCAGTCAAGTCAATAACATTGTGTATCTCAATCAATTTACCATAAACTTATATGGAAAATATTGACCCGCAATTCGACCTAATTCGGCGACGGATTATAGTCGAATTGCGAGGCACCACTGTATTTCATGGGGTCTGAAGGCGCCCTCTGACGGCCAGATTTAGACATGATGAGTTTCTAAGTGAAAGTATATGAAGAGTCCATAAATTATGGAAATATGGATTTTTAACCTCCCAAAAGGATAATGGCAAAACCCTCATCGGATAGCGAGGACCTAAACCATGGCTTATGCCTAAATTCCGGAGTTGCATCCTTTAATGATGAGGGTCTCGTAAGGGTCAATACTTCCAATAAATGAGACATTTGGTCTAACCAGTACAGAATTTATTTTTTAGTGTTTAGTTTCCAGTGTTGGGTTTGTGCAAGTGAACACGTGCAGAATAACTCCCATTTTCAACAGATGTCTCTACCACTAACGTGGCGCAAGTTTTTCAATTATTCCTAGAGATGTCTGACATCAGATAATCACGTTAGGCCGGTTTCCATAGTTACTATTTCTACTCCGTTCATCACAAGAGGCCTTACAACGGACATGGAGGAAACCTTTCATCTGCATGCAGTTGTCTGTCAACTGAAATAATGTCAATGGTGAGGTCAAAGGAATTCAGTCGATTTGCAGTGTTTGTGCAGTAAGGCAAAGCTCAGTGGTAGATACATAAATTAAAAAGAAAAAAATACAGAAACTGATGAAGTCCTCTTTTACACGCAGAATCGATAGAATAGCTCAGCTAGTCGAACAAGCTACCATAGATCTACTGTACAGTATATTATACTCCACACGTGTTTCTAAATATTAGCTGAATGCGTGTAGAGGGACACAATATCCATCTTCTGGAGTCTTTTAAACAGTGGAAAGACTTATTCAGTCTCTTTTGTTCAAGGATGTTCAATTACCTTCTGAAATTTCACATTGATGGGTACACCTTACATCTCGAGAAGAACTGATTTTCATATACGTATAATTTATGTGCTCAGTTATATGATCGATTATGAAACGGAATTGGCTGCAGTATAACAATTGAAATAACATAATTTTGCATCCATGAATCATTATATGGTGTATTTGAAATACACAACTTCGTGGAAGACAGTAGCGTGCCTATTTTAATAAGCTAATTACTTATTTAACCTGTGAAGCCTCAAAGTTATTTGGGAAAATCGCCATCGGCGGTTCTTTTATGCACTTGCGTCTGCACCGCTAATTATAGCGACGGATGTACACTCTTATCACCACAGAAAAACTGCATCTCTTGCCAGATTTTCTTAGCCCAATAATCCATATTGATTTACTGCAAGACTCATCAGCCTCCCAGTCGATGACACTACAATCTTGTTAGTCGTCAACAAGAGCCACGAGCTCGCTACTTTCGGCCACTTTTCCGCCTGACACGTCGTGTTTCCAACACACAACACCACGGTTGCGTATCTCACGATCAGTACTGTCGGGCACGCTCAGTTGCTGCCTCCCATAATCTCCCTTTAGGATAGTGTTTCAGAGGGTTCGTCGCGCAGGTGGGAGATGTGGAGGTGAACGTTAGGGAAGGGATGTGTCGGTCTTGAGTTTCCACGTGGTCATCGTAGGGAGGACAGGTGGGGGAGGCCAAGGGTGCATTGAAATAAAGGATCCTAAAGTGCTCTTCCAATTCTGCATTACGAACGGTATCTACCATTACAAAGAAAGTTACAATTGACCTCATTTGGCGATTTTCCGAATTTTTGAGCTGGTTGAGTCATTAGTCTCGCTTACTCACACAACGTGAAAGCCACCTCTTAGATGGCTTTCACGTTGCTTTTCTCTGTTTTCCCTCTTTTCTGTAATTTGAGGACTTTAAAATATTATTTATCTTTTAATCAATGGTTTATTAAACAGTTTACACAAGAAAAGCTGACTTAAATAGGTTGCAGGAATTTAAAAATGGTCGAAGAATGGGTGTATTAAAGCATACTCTCACAACCCCTTATATTTGTTTTTCATATGTTTATATCAACTATAAAATTAAAAATAGCTTTACCATACTTAAATTTGAATTACAGTACTTAATTTTAAAATTGTTTTTAATTATCTTTTATTCACTAAAAGTAAATACAAAATATGTGTAGCCTTCATTTTAGAATAGGTCCGATGGCCATCAAAGGTACTCCCTGATGATTCGAAGACAGATATGACGTTTTTTTTAAATTTTATTTGAGTACACGTTAATGCACCTTGGAATCCGGATGGGGATAGGACCATGCACTTTGGTTGACATTACTCTAGAGTACAGTGGCCAAACATCCCAATGCCCCAAACTCAGTACTCCAGAGTTTGAAAAGCAACCTCTGTTCCATCCTACAGAGCACCCTCCTATGAGCTAAAAGGCGGAATTTCATATGGACCATGGAACAGACAGTCTGTTGTGTGGTGGGACAATTTGCCTTGCAATCTCCATTGATATTTTTCAATGGATGCGGTGTTATTTTCATTACTAGTTCGTAGAACTTTGTAATTTCAAGATTCTTGTGTAGAACATATAACGTATAGCAAACTGACACATTCAAAAACTCGCTGGTTAAATGCATACAATCGATCGATCGATTATTAAAAATTTGAGGTATTGAAAATACCTCGAAAATTTTTAATAATGAGACTGATGATCGGAGGTCTAATGTTGTGAGGAATGTTTTCATGGTATTGAAAAAAAAAAAAAAAAGTATTTCTCCTCTTTATACCAGGAGAAATACTTTGATGTCACAAGCCATCTTAAATTTTTTTTTTCCACCAGCATTCTTTCATATTTTCAGTTTATCCAACTGCGAATGGGTTCTTCCAACAGGATAATGTGCCAAGACAGAAGGCCAGAACAGCGCAGACAATAGCTCTAGGAACACGACAATGAATTCAACTTATTGTGGTAGTAACTATCTGAGATGAGGTGGAAAGTGCTCTAAAGAGCTCTTTCCACTTCATCTCACAGATACTTCAACATGCACCAGCATCCCTGTGACAAGCTTCTGACACCTCGTCGTTGTGTCCATGCAATGATTCAAGCTGTTCTGATAGCTAAAAGGGAACATATCCATTATTAGGTAGGCTTACCTAATAAAGTAGCCTCTCAGTGTATATAGTGCTAACCAAAGGAAACTGTACGAAATGGTTTCCATTTTACTGCAGCTTTTCAAAGTTTTTATCAGTTTTAAATGAATTTAAAATTAATTTCTGGTAATAGCGTGATGCTGCTGCGATGACTTCATTACCATATACCTACATTTATGCTTTGCGTTTGCGAAGGTGAAGTGATTTTTATGTAATTTTTGACATACTAATTGTAATAATAATTATTATATGGTAAGATTCCTTGTCCTAATGAATATTTTATTAGGAGGCTTTGGAATTTTTTATTCTATATGTTTTAGTGTGATTGAGTGCATATTCCGCACTTGGCTTAAAATTATAGGGCTGGTAAAACAAAAATAGAAAACTATATTAGTTAAGACGCTTTTTAAACACAAAGAATGACGTTTCATGAATCCTAATTTTTTCCACTCTATTCAAAAGGAGCTACTTGTTTGCAATGACTACGACTTGTCGCACTGTCTCGACTATTGGCCTACAGGTCCTCAGTCGTTCCCTCCCGTTCAATTTAAAGATGATATATTTGATCAATATATCATCTTTAAAGGCTTCTGTTACCATCTTAGTAAAGGCTTTTCAAGCAGCAGCATGGGAATCACCATCAGTAATGAAGTTGAATTTAAAGTTGACTTGAAAGGAAAATATGCTGGTAAGAAATGTGTCAGATATGTTAGACGCACTGCACTAATTCCACCAAGGGAGAGGTTACAAAACCAAGCGTTACCTTGGTTTTGTTATTGGCCATGGCTTCTTAAAAGCCAACTTCAATATTAACCTGTCTGACAGTGCGATGTGTCTCATTGGCGCCATTCAGGATTGAGTTCGTGCCCTCCACTTTAGATGCTGGCCAGTTGTTGTTGTGTTGGGTTTTAGGAGCATTAGCAACTAAGGCCACATTGCTCCGTGTATACTGTCTGTAAATTATGCGTGTTCTCTGGTTGGTTTTCTGTTTACTGGACGAAAAACCAGAGTTTCCACGAGAAAACAACTACGCTTCGTTCGTTTGAGACCGACTAAATCAGCCACGTTGTGAAAAAGACCCATAAAAATTCTATGTGGGATTCATTGACGGCCATTCGAACTCGGGTCATTTCCATCCGGCATGGGGAGCACCGTGATTATGCCAACTGTGCTCCCCACGAGGGCGCATTTTCTAGAAGGAGAGCTATCCTGTTAAATCCTCAGGTAGAATCTTAACTACGCACTGGTGGTAGATGAAATTGTTTATCAAGATCGACCACTCTACATTACCTCTTAGGCTGAGAACTCATTTCAGCTTACTTAATATAACATTATAATATAACTTAATATAAACTAAAATTTCACTTTTGGACTCTCACTAATGATCGATGTCTAAACCCTCAAATTGAAATCTGCATCTAATGATACTTTAACTGTACTTGGACTCATTCTCGCCCTCATTAACATCATGGATCCGTATGACTCGCCTGTCTTTTTCTTCGTTTTATTTATTTATTTTTTCATTTTTGGGGCGTTGTTGTTATTTGGTTTTTAGGAGCATTAGCAACTAAGGCCATATTACTCAGGGGATATGCGGTGGTCATTCCCTGACCTTTCAGCATCGTCCGTATTTGGTGGTCACGGGCTCGAACCCCGGTCTAATCAAGAAGCATGTGCTACGCACTGCTGCTTCTGCCCACCTTGCTACGGAGGCGCCTTTTTGGGGCGTATCCTTGGAGATATTTGCATTGCTAAATCCAGGTTGGGCTCTGTTGAGAAGCAGTCTCTTATTTTATTTTTAGGGGGTTATCCAAGGAGATGCCTTGTTGATATTTGCATTTCTGTCACCAGATAGGGCTCGGGTGGCAAGCTGTGCTTTATTTATTTAAATGTGTTTTTTTTGTGTGGGGGGGAGGGGGTAGATCATTGCATCACAGCTGCCAGAATCCAGTTAGGGCTCTAAAGTGAAACATCCTTTTTTGGAAGGGAAGAGGTCTCCTTGGAGATATCTGCATGGTTCTTGCCTGCTGTGCCCTTGCGGTACGCAGAGTTTTCTATATTTATTACTGTTTTAATTTTTTGCTCTACAATCAAAGGGGTGGCACATTGACGTATGGCCTGCTTCCTCGTGACAATGTCGGAAATCAAGAAGCAGTATTTTCTTTTCTTTAATTATTATTTATTTATCATGGCTATTTCGTTGTCCAAGTTGTTAAAAATGACAAGACTTACAGACGTGATGCGTCACATTAACAATATGACAATACTGGGAATATTAGTGGGGAATATTGGTTTTTTTTTTTTTTTTTTTTTGATTTGGTAGTTGTTGGCGCATCGGCTTCTGTGGCCATATTGCACCTCCCAAGGTTTTTGCAGTACTTTGATCCAAGCCCGAGGCGGGAATCGAACCCGCGACCTTTGGGTTTCCGGACAGGTACTTTACCCACTCGGCTAGCCCGGTCGGCTGTGAATATTGGTCCCAAGGCTTTAATGGAAGTTAATTATAGTGACTATATTAAGGGTACGGTGAAGTTAATCGCATTTTTCCTGTAATCCTTAAACATCATAGTTCTATTGATTTTTAAGTTATTCTTTGCCGCCCAAGAACTAAACAAGATAAGAATGCGTTGAAGAACCTCTTAACGTCATCTGCATATAGGACTTCCTGCCAGCTTAGTTGACACGATACGCCGCCTTCCATCACTCATTTAAAGAATGATTGGGTTCGATTCCCATCAACAACCGGGAGAATTTAAGTCGTCTTCAATGGATCACCTCCATGGAAGCTGTCTTGGCAGGATCTTTTGAGACAATAGAACAGCCACTCAGATAAAGGACTTCGAATTCCATATATCTGTTACTGATACTTGAGTATTGTAAAGTAAGGTCAGTCGAGTCAAATACATTGTATACATCTGTGCAAAACCAATTCTCCCCGAGGCGATGAAGTATCAAAGAGAAAGCGGGTAAATCTGGTGATAAGATGAGGAAAAATGGAATTACGCAGCGCTTCTGGAACATAAGTGGGATTTCATTTGTAATTACTCCTTATAATAATAACAACGCTCATCGAAAAAAATGTTTGAGAGAATTCAAACAAGTCCGTAGTTAACCTGCATATTCCTCATTCCATGGATGTAATCTAACATTTAGACAGTAGTGTATTTTCGATTTACTAAAGGCCAAAGCAATTTGCCTGTTATGTTATCTTTCTCTCATATAATTAAAAAAAAAAAACATCTGAGTTGGTTTACACTGTTTTGTTCATGGAAGGCAAAAACTGTTGTTATGATTTCTGTTCTTAAGATGAAACTTTGGAGTTACAAAACCTTGAGCGATTTCGTAATTCATTTATGATTACGGTTTTCAATAGAGAAAATTAAGACACTGTAGCAACTGGTATCGGTGCCAACACATCAAGTTCTGCATCCCTAAGGAGTCAAAGCGGGTTTCTTTGAGCGTCACAGTTTTCCCATCCCCTTTGGGAGGCTGCACTTTCTCACAGTGACGGTAGCGGTCGAACTACGGAAGGACACCTGGACGTTGCGGCAACAGTTACTTTTCCCCGGCTTTCAGGAAACAGCAAGGGCGCGCGACTTTCGCACGTGCTGCGTCTTCCGCACTTGGCACCTCCAGGCGGCTGCGGTATCGAATATCGGTACTTTTTGGACCAGCTTCGCCGGAAGACGCGATCTGCCCACGTACGGGGCAAATTAAAATGGCGGGCTTTTGTTTCCTGCGCCTGTAAAACGCTGCCGGAGCCGTTACCTCATCCATGGTTCCCCCTCGTACAGCGTTCGCTTCCGCTGTCGGCGGTCGGATTACATGGGCCACAGAACTCGGACGGCTACCTGCTGAGCGCATCTTTGGCGGCATTGTGACCTCTTGGTGCTTTCGACGTCTATCGCGATTGTCGTCTGGGTCGAATGGGGTTAAACAAACCGCCAATTAACACTTGTCATTTCGAGATGTACAACGCGGACAGTCCCGAGAATTTCAAGAGTGTCGGTTGGGTAATGAGATCCGTCATCACCAGCCACGAGCCATGGACACGAGATGATGTTTCTCGGAAAGAATAATAGTGATTAGGGAGTGCACTTGACCTCAGGTTACTGAGGATATAAGGAGCTGAGTTATAATAATATCGGGAACTTTCCATACTCAAAGATTTCATTTCAGCTCTGAAAATTCTTAACTAAACTCTGGGATTTGAAAGGAAAACAAGCCTCAAAGATGCCGAATTGCTTGAAAAGACCCAGGGAAAAAAGGGTGAAGTAAGCGAGTAGTTGTCTTAACAAGGGAATTGGCAAACCGTATAGAATCTAACAACAGCCTCACATGAGCTCCTGGCCACCCACCCTTGGGTGTGGGCGGTGGTACCACTGAATGAAACTTCACGGCTTCTTTGGTTGCCAATGCGTGCATGTTTCAAGTTAGCAAACAAGGACGATTTTGCAGTTACAATCGGACAGCAGTCCTTGTTTTTCTTTTTTTTTTTAAATCGGTGTCAATGCATTTTTTAAAAATGCAATGGATAAATTAACCAAAAATTCGAATGATTTTATGCAACCGGTTTTATTTAAATTTTACAATAACGGTTAAAACTTTATCAACACTAATACAGCAAATTTCACATACACAGCCACTAAACAAAATGAGTCCAATTCTTCCCATAATGGACACCTTTAAAAGGGGTCTCAGTAAAATATGCGAATACTATCGTGTGTTACATGTGAAAAGCGATACCCTTCGTAATGACTATCGAATACGCTCAGTTTCCGAAGAAAGACCTTTATTTTTCCTAAACAAAAACTGTACTGCAGTTTGGTGTCGGACCCGAATCTAAAACGGTGCTTAATCCAAAGAACGACAGACACTGACCTAGTAGTAAATCGCCTTGAAACTACTGGAGGTCGTAATAATATGCAGTCAAGAGAGTCAGCCAAAAGTAATACGCATACAAACACTGATATGAATATCATGGCAAAAACAATCCCTCATGAGTTGATAATGAAATCTGTTGCAGACAAGATACAAAGCAAATATTATCCGTGTTAAGAGATAAACTGGCATCCGCTCTGAATGACCTCTGTCGGTTTGCAAATCAAAGCTGGATTCTACAATACTTATGAGCACTCCAAACCACTCAAGAGCACCAACCACGAATTTATCACCAAACTTACTGAGCTAGAAATTTTTACTTGTCGCGATCGTGATGAACCACAATAGTAACACCACTCATGCCTGCATCTAGAACTACTATGATGTCAACTGGTTGTCATCAACAGTCCATCTTGGACTAAAGCGCTCTCTCTGATTTGCGTCAACATCAATCTGGCTAACTGACACCCTAATGAACAGAAGGACAAAAACCATCCAGTACAACTCCATAGCTTGAACACAGAACCAACTAACCTTGCCGCGTGCATTATTGACGGACTGCGAAACAGCTCATATATCCAGCGACTGTCGAACACTGCTGCATTCCACATGCAGCTCCAGCCATTTTCTTGCACTAAAAACTGCTAATTAACCCGATGCAACACTTTATAATCCAGATTGATCACTACTAATCAGAGTATAATTTATATTAGGCCAAAAATGCCGAATTGCCGGAAATTAACAGCAGATAGATCAGCACTTATCAAAATTTTCTATCACATCACTTGAGTTTTCTACCAAATGTTCAAAGCCTCTGAAGTAAACTCGAGACCCTTGAACAGCTTAAGTCGAACAAGGCATATATAATTTGCTTGTCTGAAACACAGCTCGACCAGGAACAAGCGTCAGTAGCCTGCATCTAATCCATGGCTACTGTGCAGCTTGTGTTGCTACATCTCGTGTATATCCTTTATCTGGATGCACGCCAGCAGTGGCAACACAGGAGGCAGAGTAGCCATTCTAATGAAAGACACCAGACTTAAATTTGTTCATGCCGTGTCTAGTAACTCCCTGATCTATGAAGCATTACTCGTTACAGTGGAACTCAATGCCTGTTTAATTGATGTATGAGCTGTGTTACATCCTTCCATTCCAGATATCCTGCTATAGAATGCCACTGACTGGTTAACTAACAAACTACACCCTCTGTTACTCGTCTACTCTGTGGAGATTAACTATCCACCACAGCTGAGCAGCTGTTAACAACTAATGATCAACCTCTTTCCAGTAAATTTTAAAATAGACAAGGATGAACCAACAAGAGGCACAACAGTGTTGACCCGATAAGTTTGGGTGTTAGACGATAGAGACGACATTCCACCAGAGACCTTCTTTCATATTAGATCACGACACGAAATTACCACTGCAAATATGTTCACAGGTATGATAAACGTCTCGAACATCTGGGATATCTGTCAGTGGCACATCCTACATTTATTCTGGCCTGCATCGTGTTAAACACACCGAGAAGAAATACAATCGAATACCCTTTAAGTGGATCACATTAGTATAGCTGGAACAACTCTTGCTAATTTCAAGGGTTAAATAGAAGCAGATTAACCAATAAGGCATTTAAATCGACCTGTAAAACTGCATCTAATCGGGACATCAATTGTATATCATCTGAGGACGCTCTTATACACCAATCATTAATCTTTGCTTAGTTACAATAAAGATAATTAATTACTTAACATGAGTTTTAAATATTGCGCTGATTTTCATTGGCGCTGCTAGATTTTGTTTTGGATTGAACAAGAAGTGATTTGAAATCCTGAAGCAATTTTTTTGAATATATTTATAAATCTGAATTTGTGGACTCGAATGGTTCGATTTACAGATTTTTAAGTTAAAGAATATTTTTCGCTAAACTGTAATGCTAAATTGTAATGGTAGATCACTTACTGACCTACGGGTCAGAGGTTATCGATCACTGGAGTGAAACTTCCTGAAGTTTCTAGGGGGTGAGCGGGGGAGGGGCAAGCCAACGTTACTCGTGATAGTGGTTGTATATGCACTGTTGTGAAGTGATAAAAGCTCTAAAAAAAATCAACAGAATTTACCCAATTGCAAAAGAGAAAACAAATGGTGGGACAATTAAACTATTCTTCTGATGGCGGTTGTCTAGTTTAAAAATGTAACTTCTGCTGTATAAAATTCAAGGGTGGTAATGAAGCAGACTAAATCATGTGATGAAATCAAAAGAGCAGGTCATGAAAACTTTGATTTCTAACGTGTTTATACACGTTAACCTACGTTTAAAATAAATATGTTGCACGCAGTATTGTGAGTTAACTTCAACAACGCACACCAGCGAATTTAGTGACTAAAATAAAAATATCATTCCCGAAGAGCATTAGCCACACATTATCCAATATTCCTGTATGCTAATATAGCGAAGAATGGTAAGCGCACAAACAACCTGTATAATTTCATGTAAATTAGCTTGGCAGCGAGGAATTTCACCCACGCGATGACAACAAAACGTCTTATCTTTACTACGCTTTCTCATTCTTCCGGAGTGGGAAATGGTTGGGCGCTGTCTGCACCCTCTAACCCGACGTGATTTACTGGAAGCTTGTGAAGCACTATTAGATTATGTTAGGTGTGCGTTAAGCATCGAAGCAATTAAGGCTATGAGGCGTCAGTACATTGTAATTGTGTGTATTCTTCAGTCGGTTTGCTCTTTGATGGACAATGCCACTTTCTCAGACGAGGATTGAATGGTTTTACTCCAAAACTCCAGCTTTGGAGAAAAGCCATTCAATCTTCGTCTGAGAAAGTGGCATTCGTCCACGTTGTGATAAAAACACATCAAAATTTCTCGCATCATTGACGGGATTCTTTTTTTTTTTTTTTTTTTTTTTTTGGTAGTTGTTGGCGCATCGGCTTCTGTGGCCATAATGCACCTCCCAAGGTTTTTGCAGTACTTTGATCCAAGCCGAGGCGGGATTCGAACCCGCGACCTTTGGGTTGCCAGGCAGGTACTTTACCCAACCGGCTAGCCCGGTCGGCTTGACGGGATTCTAACCGAGGCATTTTCACCCAGATGTGGGAGGACGATGATTTTTAAACCACTGCGTTACCGCGAAGGAAACAAACGGGACATAGAATTCATCACTACCTCGGTTGTCTTCAGATTTTCTTATGTCATCAAAAACCCGTCTGTCAGCATTGGAACCGATGCTGAGAGAGACTAGCGTGGAACGCGGACGAGGTGAAGTTCATATACCATCAATTGCTCCAAGATAATGACGACTATTTGGCTTTAACCGCTCCCAGGAACACATTGTTGAACCATTGATCAAATCATTGTAAACCATCGAGTTATGTAACAATTAGTCCTGTCCCTAAGGGTCCTCACTGGAGGATCTATAGAGACAGGACTCAAAAAACGTCATGGTTGGACCAGAGACTAACGGATTCAAATGCTCTTTACAGATAAATCTAATAAATAATAAATACATTTTCTGTTTATACTTCGGGACGACCAAACGGTCAGAGGGGCTCGCATGATAGATTTAATCCAAGAAACAGCACCGTATTCAGTAGTCACGGGCTTGAACCCCGGTCATTCAAGGCACGTGTACTTAGGCACCCGCGCGCCTGATCACTAGGCTACGGCGGCCTTCTAGGTTTGACTCCAACCTGATTCTCAACAAATTATTCGATTATGAATCTTTCAAAAACCCCTTCCCTTGTAAAGAAACAGAGTCAGTTTGGTGTGGGGGGTACTGTTAGACTGAGGGGGATAGGAAGTCACTGCCGCATCGATCTCTGTTTAATATTATGCTACTGTATAATTAAATTCTGTTGGGGAAGTTCATAATGTGTATGGTCAACTGCAAAGCTAACAGCCCTTTTCTGCTAACTATACACTCATCTCAGCGTGACGTTAAGTATTAACTTATCCAAGGCTTTCGGCTGTTATGTAAGGACTACATGCACCGATCAGCCAAAACATTATCACCAGCGAGTCGTTATGCAAATCGAAGCAACTGCAGGTGAACTACGGCGCGTGCGCGGATCGGGACACGATACAAAAAAACACCTGATACTGAGCTCCGTTAATCAGTGTTACTCTTGTTCTTCAGATGGGAAAGGCAGTGGACTTAAGCGAGTATGACAAAGGCCAAATTGTAATGGCCAACTGGGTCAGAGCATATCCGAAACGGCACGGCTGGTGGGATGCTCACGGTCAGCCGTGGTTAGTACCTACCGAAAGTGGTCCGAGGAGGGGAAACCTACGAACCACCAGCGAGGTGTTGGACGACCACGGCTCATCCATGCTTGAAGGCTCTCCCGGATGGTACCTGGCAACAGAAGGGCGACTATGGCGCAACTAGCCAGTAATTGGAATGCTGGTGACGGGAGTAATGCGTCACAACACACAATACATCGAACCCCGCTGAAAATGGAGCTGTGTAGCTGCAAGCCGCTCCGAGTGCCCATGATAACCACGGTTCACCGGCGACAGCGCCTACAATATGCACGCGAGCATCAAAACTGGAACTTGAGTGATTGGAAGAAGGTCGTCTGGTCCGATGGATCACGTTTCTTGTTGCACCATGTGGACGGCCGGGTACATGTGCGTCGTTTACCTGGGGAAGCGATAGTGCCTGGATGCATGGGACGAAAACAAGTCGGTGGCGGTGGTGTCATGCTTTGGGCGATGTTCTGCTGGGATAGCCTGGGTCCAGTCATCCATGTGCAGGGTACTCTGACGTCTACCACCCAGTGACTAAACGACCAGATGAACATATACAATATCCACATATACAATACACATATACAATATCCGTACACTTTTAAATCTGTGCCATTTCCAGAGAACTGGTACACCCACGATGAAAACTACTCGGAGATGGAAGGGAACCCCTGGTGCCGTCTGACACAAAATACACCATACATCTTACCTAAACATATACAGGAGACTAACCTGCAAACCAATCTTTATAAGTGCATTGCCACCTACCTGTCAAATACACTGTGCCACCACTTTATTAGGTACCTGCTTTGCTCAGAAATGGTTTGTCCCACAACGTTTCAAGTAACATGACCAAGTTGTGAATATACAGTAAATGCAGCAGAACAACCTTTCTACTATCAGTTAAGCGTACAAAACGTAGCAAGAATGGGAAAAACGAGTGATCTAACGGATTTCGAACATGGCATGGTAGTAGGTGCAAGAAGTGCTGGACAAAGCATCTCTGAAACTACAGTTCTCCTGAACTTTTCACCCCCCACAGTTTCAAGGATGTATCGAGAACGGTTCAATGAACAGAAAATATCCTCTCAACGTCACTCCTGTGTGAAGAAAATCTCTTGTTGATGAGAGGAAGATGGCTAGAACTGTGCAAGCAAACAGACGGGTCACAATGTCGCACATCACGTTACAATACAACTTTGGTGCGCAGAACAAAATATCGCAACGGACCACTAGTCGCGCTTTGTCGCGAATGGGCTACGACAGCCGACAGCCACATCGCTGTGGCTGTCGGCTGTCGTACTGCTGGTGTTGGTGTGTCCTGTGGGCACAGCAACACCAGCACTGGACTATCGAGGATTGGAAAACAGTTGCTTGGTCTGACGAGTCGAAGTTCCTGGTGCACCATGTTGATGGAAAGCTCAGAATTGGGCGAAAATAATATGAATCCATGGACCCGTCAAGTATGATGACTACTGTGCAAGGTGGTGGGGGCAGTTTTATGGTGTGGGGAATGTTTTCTTGGCACACGTTGGGTCCATTGATACCCATAGATTCACGTCTGAATGCCACATCGTACGTAAACATCGTTGCTGACCAAGTGCATCTGTTCATGTTTATAGTTTATCTTCAGTCAGATGGTTACTTCCAGCAGGATAATGCATCGGTGCACAAAGCCCGAATCACTATGGAATGGCTCTAGGAACATGACAATGACTTTTCTTTGCTGCAGTGGCTCGCTCAGTCCCTGGATTTCAATCCTTTTGAAAATCTTTGGGATAAGCTGGAAAGGGCTCTTCGCTGCAGGCCTACACCTCCGTCGAATTTCAAGGAACTGGGTGACACACTCATTTCTGCACAACGTTTTTAGCATCTTGTTTAATCCGTGCCTAGACGAATTCAGGCTGTTTTGAAGGCTAAAGGAGGCTCAGCACGCTACTTAGTAGTGTACCTAATGCCGACCGGGCTAGCCGGGTGGGTAAAGTGTCTGCCTGGCAACCCAAAGGTCGCGGGTTTGATTCCCGCCTCGGGTTTGGATCAATGTACTGCAAAAACCCTGGAAGGTGAATTATGGCCACAGAAGCCTATGCGCCAACAACTAGAAAAAAGAAAAAAAAACAGTGTACCTAATAAAGTGGCAGAACAGTGTAGATCCATCACTGTCACAGCACCGTACTGCTCAGTGTCAAGATCAGTACATAGTGGATCCTAACAGCAATCTCATTAAGCATTTACGTCAAACGTGTGAATATTTTTAAAATTATTTTTATATTTATTTTTTTTCTTTTAGGTCCTAGCCACTGGAATCCCAGGAACCTAGGTGGCAGGACCTGCCAGAGCAACTTGTAATACTGGACACACCTGGCTACCCTCCACGTGGCGAGTTATGGGCAACCTCAGGCTCCATTAGGGGCCTGGCGGACAATAAGCCGGCCAAATAATAAGCACAACACATCACACTGCACATACATGGCCCACACACTTTCAAGTCTCTAGCTTGACAGTGTACTGTTTTCGATACAGCGAACACACGCGGAGATGGGAGAAATCCCAGGTGCCGTGTGACATGAACATACCTTATACCTTATATACACAGAGGATGCCCACAAGGATCTGTCCTAGGCCCATTTCTCTGGAATGTGATCCTGGACAGCTTCTTAAATCGCGATCTCGGGAATGCTAAGACACAGACCTACGCGGACGACCTTATCTTGATGCTCGCCGAGGATTCTAGAGCTCAACTAGAAATCACCGCAAACTGGGCACTTGCTTCCCTGCATCAATGGACCAGCCAAATAATCTGACAATATCCCCAACAAAGACAAGTTCAATACTACTTCGGGGGACACTGGACATTAGGAGACCCTCCAAATAAAATTCCAAGGGATCACAGTTAAATTGAGAACAGAGTTAATGTATCTTGGCGTCATTCTGGACAAGAACTTATATTTTACCCCCACATTGAGTACATCTGGAACAAAGTCAGAAAAATACTCCTTTCTCTTCGCGAGAATTACTCGCAAAGACTGGGGCCTGAGAAAGAAGATCCTCGCCCTCTACCACAAAACAGTTTTCTTGCCAGTCATCCTGTATGCATCGGGGAGCCTGGTACCCAAAAGTAATAACCGCATCAAACAGAATAAAGTTGGAAACCACGCAACGATATATTCTCGGCGCCTCCGTAGCCAGGTGGGAAGGAGCAGCAGTGCGTAGCACACGCTTCTTGATTAGACCGTGGTTCGAGCCCGTCACCACCAAATACTGAGGATGCGGAAAGGTGAGGGAATTACCACCGCCTATCCCCGGAGCAATATGGCCTTAGTTGCTAATGCTCCTAAATAATAACAACAACAACGATATATTCTCCTGACTATATCCAGAGCTTTCAACACAGTTAGCACCCACGCACTCCAGGTCCTCATGGGCGCCCTCCCTCTGGACTTGGAAGTCGTTCGATGCGGACTCCTTTACCATCTCTCCAAAGCATGCGATTGACCTCACAAATGACACCAAAACAGAAAAAAAAAAAAAAAACTAGAATTACCCTGCACTTTCAACAAACCTGGAAAACGCGCTGGGTAAATTCACCAAAGGGCTCAATCGCACGAAAAATCGTGCCAAAAGTATACTCTGTATATCCAATTTATCCCCACTGGCTCTCAACAAGATTATTAACCACTTATTTGCTCACCGGCCATGGTGCCATCAGACAGAAACTAGCAGACTTCGGACTAAGCGATACGCCCCTTTTACACTGTGGACAAACGGAAACGTGAAAGCACCTGATGCATCACTGTGATCTATATGACGACCTACGCTGCCGCCTAATTACAGAACCCCAGTTCATACTACTAAATCAGGAGGACCGTGTACTGGAAGAGAACATAGCTATAGGATCTTAGCTAATTTTGCGCAAGAACTCTTCAGCAGAAGAAGGACCTTCCCTGTGCCGCAACAGCAAACAACGTACCCTCCGTTTCTTAATCGGACCTAGGGAGCATGTTACTCACACGGATTTAAGATTCAACGACCGGAACTGACGACACCCCAGGAAAGCTAGAACACTTAGGAGACAATAGTCTTCTCTATTAGTGAAGCGTTACTTATTCGAGGTAGTGCAATACATGTGCAACTCGTTTTGAAGGAAAAGCACAATATGAGATACAGAAGAAATTATGCCTTTCACACTACTGTCGTAGTTGTTCTTTAAGTTGTTCTTAATCTGTGGTGTATCTACACCGATATTATATAGAATCTTAAACTCTTAAACATTATGCCTTGCTGCATTTAGTTTATTTAAGTAAATTAATTAATTACCTGGTAATAAATCTATCATAATTTTTATTTTTGGATGCTTCCATATATGCACATTCCAAATTTAACGCTCATGCATATTTAGATTTAATATGCAGGACTTGTACTTAGGTTGCTAAAGTACCTAGCAACTTAGGTGTTAGTAGCTAGTACCTTAACGTATACAGTTTGGTTTTTGTATGCTTAAAAAAATTATTTTAATGTTTATATTTCAAAAAAAACTTGCAAATTGTGATATTTTCATTATATTACTGTACTTGTTAGAAATTTGTATAACAAGTCGTTGTACAACTTTAAAAGAATAAAAAAAAGTAAATATTATCATTTATACGCTATATAAAGGTAAATTATTTAGTCATATTTAAGGTCCTATTTGATTAAATTTAATGACATATTTTCGCCATGTTTGACATTTTTAAGGTCATAAAAATCCGAACCCTAGACATGCTGCTACGGAGCTTTATTGGCGATCTTAAACCCGTTCTCTTGGTGGGCTCACTATTCCACCCTTTCCTGACGAGGGGGGAGGAGAGGGTCTTCCCTTTCCCTACCATCGCCACCCTTCTCTTCCCTCTGCTGGGGCATGGGCATGACCCACTGACATCCATCTGGGGTCGTCTTCCCTACTGACCCCAGTTTCTTCCTTTCTTTCTCCTCCAGTCCTCACTCTCCTTCCCTCTCTATCTGCAACTTAGCGTACGTCCCACACACCCAAATTTAACCTAATCAAAAAACTTTTCGCACTCTCACCTTTCAAGTACTGACCTCTTACAACCGAACTTTGAATCATCCATTTTTTTTTTTTAGGTCCTCGCCACTGAAACTCAGGAAATTAGGTGGCAGGACCTGCCAGAGTAAATGCAAACTACTAGGTACCTGGTCTGCCTCCACGAGGCGAAAGTGGGGCAACGTCGGGCCTCAGCAGGGGGTCTGGCGGCTAAATGGCCAGAAGAACAGGTACACGACACCACACACCTCAAGATCGATACACTTTTAAATCTCTGGCCTTTACAGCGAACTGCATCACCACATAATGTAAACTACGCGGAGATGGGGGGGAGAACCCCTGGTGCTGTTTGACTCTAAATACACTTTACACCTAAACATCATTGCTGAACAGGTACACCCTTTCATGGCAACGGTGCCGTCTTTCAGCAGGATAATGCGCCATGCCACTCCGCCCGGATTGTTCGAGACTGATTCCCGGAACGTGAGGAAGATTTCCAGGTATTGCCCAGGCCTCCAAATTCCCCAGACATCAATCCCATCGAGTATCTGTACTTTGTATTGGAACATCAACTCCGGTCTGCGGCGTCTCAACCACGGACCTTACAGGAGTTAAAGGATCTGCTGGTTAAGTGTTGGTACCAGATACAACAAGACACATTTAGAAATCTTGTAGCGTCCATGCCTCGCCGGCTACGAGCTGTTTTGGCTGCATGTGGAGGACCAACATCATATTAGGTAGGTGGTCATAATGTTTTGGCTCATCGATGTAAGGTTCCAAAGTAAGGTCCAGAGCAAGTTAGCTTCTGATGTCCTGAGAAAAATCTCAAAACGGGCCGAGTATTACATTCTCATCGATAATATATGGAATTTAGAGACATGAGATTTAACGCTTTAGGGCCTTAGTTACCTCAGCGCGTATTTTAAGTAACCAAAAATCCAATCCGAATTATGCAAAGAATGTAAATTATTAAAAAGGAATAAAATATTTTAACATTTTAACCTACTCTACACTAGGTTACCAAAATTTTGAGACATCAAGCTAGAGAAAGAGAGAAGACAGGACACAATATGGCCTTAGCAGCCCTTGTGCCATTAAAAAACAAGACAGATTTTAAAATCAGATGTTAATAGGACTCGTGAAATTCTTATCACAATTTATAACGTGTTTATGACGTCACAATTTAGACGTATTACACTTTTGTCAAAATACACAGCTTCCCTTGTCGATGTTCAATTTGACTTAGCTTACATGTCAAACCTGTTTTTAACTATTGTACGACATTCCAGACGGAATTATCTGGAATGCTGAGAAGATTCGAACTCCATGATATGCTAAGTTATGTTTCCACTCTCTGTCCATGTTCAGAAGTGCTCATTATTATCCTGCCCTTTCAGTAACGTAGTTTACGTTTAAAGTTAACTCTTTTTTTTTATTATTTTTTATTGAAGCGACCAAAATTTGAATGGATCTTCTGTCGAACGTGCAGTCAAGGGTTCCGTAGCTAAATTTGCATAAAAGATTAACAAATACGAGTAATTAGCCACTTTGTTAAAAGTTAATTATGAGTTATTTTGTATTGTATATACATACGTAGTTTCACAAAGCATAATTTTAATTTTCATACTTTTAATACCTGGGAATAGAAAGAAGTCAGATTCAGTAAAATTGGGTGAGTAGGGTGGATGAACTGTCAGAAGGATTCATGTTTGACAAAAATGGATCCTTCTGAAAGAGCTGAAGAGACCAAATTATAAAAGAAACTGCAAATACTACTAGCAATAACAATAGCTGACGTCTTAGTGTCACCAGAAGGCTCCCAAACTCTGCCACTCTTTTTAGAATTCTCGTATAACCAAAATATACTGTGAAAACACCAAAATGGTCACTCCGAGCTAGTGATTAAATGGTGCTCAATCAGCCTATTTGCGTGCATACTTGAGAATTTGATTCTTTTAGGTTCTGTTTTCAAAGTATAGCTCTTTAACCGCTAATTAACCAATTTAACGTTAATTAACCAAAAATTTAAACTATATTTAAGTTCCCAGACTGGTTTTTATTGCAGGAACATTGTGATCATTCTGGTACACAGAGTTATTGAAACAAACGAGGGCAGACCTGTTCACCACTCAAAAACTACCACCGAATTGCTTAAGAAGTTAGTTTAAAATCCACAACCAACTTCATTACTTCGCATTGTTCATGAAATAGGTGCATTTTCTTACCACAAACAAGTAAACACAACAGTTGAATGTTTTTTTTTATATAGTTTATTTTGGAACAGACTGTACTTTTAATTTCGAACTGGTGTTTGAGGTCTTTTCAAACTGAGCTCAAACTGCAAGTTTCCAATAAGAATAAATTTCTTGTAAATTGAAGTAGAGAGAATCGAACGATTCTTTTTAATTGGTTCAGTCAAGCTTTAAAACATTAGCAAAGCCTGATTTGCATAATTAATCTCCAAATAATTTGATAATAACAAAAGATTTAATACAACTTATACGCTTTTCACTGCAAGTAATCTCGCGTTATCCACAGTCTCCCGTTTTCAATATATGCTATCGCTATAATGCTAATGTTGATTTTTGCTAATCTGAAGAAGGATTCGATAAATTATTGAAACGTAGTTTAGAAAAAAGATGGTTTCTGTTATATCTTGGTGCACGGTATCGTGTTGCCATTGCAGTAAGGACAGCCATGGACGAAAATCTTGTACTCGCGTTGCCAAATTTATTTTTATTTCCGATGACCAGCTGTTGGAACAACGCATGGACGACGGGTGCTTGTGTATGTTAAGAAAATGTAATTAGGAGTAGCGTAAACGGATACAGGATAATTAAAGAACCGATGTAAGCGTGAGTGGGAGACAGGGTATATGATCTGACGTTTAGTGTTAGCCACTCTCGAATTCAAGAGCGGCACGCGGCCGAAGCCCTACGAAATCGTCATGGCAAGCCTTATACCAGTGTTATCTGAAGCCTTATAAAACCTGCCGACGTAACAACTAACTATTCAATAACGTCTCAGCCAAGTCCATCTTCATCTCTGAATTTTCAATTTTCCTTTTCAAACTGGATGAGACGAGGAAAATTGTATTTCGATTCCACTGTCCATTCGCGTTTTCTTAGATGTACGCTCTAGAAAATGAAAGGCTTCTTCGTTTTGTCGGCACGAGCCGATGACACAGCTGCAGGGCGTGTTTTTCCAGTCACCTGTTACCTCCAGCACACTCGCACTTAGGAGGAGTGTCTGTCATTGGTCGATACTGACAAGCTACTCGTGGTCACCATCCGCTGGCTTCTTTGTTGGGTTTCCATGCCGGTGACGTAGTTCGTAGGGGGTGTATCACAGGGCACGAGGGGGTTGGTATATGCATGACCGAAACCACGATGTTGTTACCAGGACGACGTTCGCGTGGTGATCTGTTTGCTTTAACGTGCTGTTACACGAATGCTAAAATGTTTTCTTCCCTTGGATAACAGTTCTTCTCTTTTGTATCTTTGCTCTCCACAAGTTGATTTAGGTAAGTCCGGTTAACTGCTTGAAACTTTGGGTTCGGGTTTAACCTCTAAGTTTCATATCGTATATTAAGTTTATTTCTTGAATTTTTGATTTACACTTTTGTCTATGACAAGAACGAAACTGTGCTCGTATTCACTTTTTTTTTTTTTCTTTTCAAGTGATCAACAGACTTGAAGGGCATTTCGTTACCATTCCCATACGAACTTTCTGCCACTTTAGTTCTGTTATTCACTGTTACACCTGAAAATGGAAGCTACATTTGATTTAAGGATTATATATGAATAATTAATTCTGAAAAACAAAAAGATTCTTTTCTACACATTGCTGTTAACCTTCTTGCTCTCTGGATCAAGGTCTTCTCTGAAGCAGCGACTAAAAGCTGAGTCACCTCTCGTTCCGAGGCATTGTGGACACCTGGGTTAACAACATTGTTCAAAACCAAGCAGTTCCTTCAGAGCAAGTGAAAATCCTCTAGTAATATGGTGGACAGAGTTGTGTTTTCCTCTTCAGAGGCATAAAACTAGAAGATTTCAAGCACGAATATATGAACTTAGGTTAAAGCTTACGTTCACTCTCCCTGCTCCCCAACTCAGGTTATTTATTGTTAAATTTTTCGTTGAAGAGGACATTTTTTCTACTAACGATTATCCTCGATTACCACACGAAACTTCCTCCATTTTTTCTCACCCATGGTTTGGCCTTAATTGTGTTCTGTTCATGACAAAACAACAACATTGACATTGCAATGTAGTAACGAAGACCATAATGAAATGACTTTGGCTCACTCTCCTAAGATTCTGGTATGTATTTATTTATTAAAATCAGTTTGCATCTCACAGCTACTCCCTAATACAGAAGATATGCCAAGGGGTAAGAATTAACAGGGATCGAGTGCTGCTGCATATAAAATTTAACTATTTAGGAGATAACGCCAATTTTTTAACTCTTACAATTGTAAGCAGTTGCCAGAGGTTTGATAAAAAGTCTTCATACGCGTGTCGGTATTTCTGTAACGTCAGACGAGTTGTGGAATGTCATCTGTTGTCACATGGAGAGCGGGATCAGAAACTGGATTAGCTGCTGGTAGGGATCACTGTCGGTGGAAACATCAGGCAAGATACAGTCCGGAGGGTTTATTTAGATGTGCGTTTGCTGATCATTTATTAGTGAAGGGTTCCAAGTAAGATCGATGTAGGAGTCCAAATCTCTATGTCTGGTCTTCACAAATTCTTTTGCTGTTGATGTGCAGCTTAATAAAGATATCAAGGCTGTTGTGCGGACCATCCTTCGGGAACGTTTGAGTCTCTCCAACTCAAAGTCTCAGTGGCTCGTGGTCATTACTAAGTTCGCTGTTATGATCGTGCAAATATGAAATCGAGCTTGGGCGAAAAAATCCTTGTCCCTACCAGAAATAGTTTCACCAGGATAACCATCTTCGCCTTTGTGATTGTTAATTACCAGGGAGTCCATTCTGAATTGGCGCGGAGTATGTCTCTAGAAATGGCGAATGGTTTCCCGAGGATCCATTTCAGCAACCGGAGGATTTAATATATTTCACTAAAAGGAAACTACTGGTTTGCAATTTTCAAAGTAGGAATCAAACCAGATAATTGAACTGCAGAGTTCTAGGGTACGCATCTTACTGCATATTTCGTAATCACCGTTGGATGGTAGACCGCGAGAGCGCTTGTTGGTCTACAGAATGGCAGCCAATTTCCCCCCCCTTCTCTTTTATAGTGCTAACGAGGTGGTATGCATATGTTGTTAGATGCTCACCCTAGACACTTCCGATGTCCGCGTGCTGTTGTCTTTTGTTGAGAGGATGTCTGTTCAGGCTGATATCAATACTGCTTTTGTGACTTTTTCGTAAGTCCTTTCGGTAGATTTGTCATGGTTGAACTACCACGCAATTGCCTCATGGTATTAGATTAATTCAGACAATCTGATGTCTAGCTGTGTCAGAAGTTTTCGTCGTACTTCCGCTGTCGCGATGTATTAAACATCCCCGAGTCATCCACATATGCTATGAAATTCGTTTGGCAACAACAGGGGATTCATGCTGGCAGAACAAAGAAGGGGGGGAGGTACCTCTGCTTAGGATGAGGGTGTGTAATGCAGGCATCCTCGTGTGTCACCTTGATCTGCCTGTTTGTTAGAAGACCCTTAAAAAAAAAAAAAAAGTTTTCGTCCAGGAAACAAACAAACAAGCGAGTCTTGGAACAGAAAAGCTACCGAACAGAAACAGTCGTGTTTTGTAGCCTGAGTTGCCGCGCTTAACCAAATACAACAAACCTCTTACTTCTCTAAAATCAGAAAGCTTTAAAATCCTGCACCTGTCCATCCTCGAGGGCGTAGGATTTTAAAGTGTTTACTGTATATGAAGAGTAAGCTTGAATTCGTCTCAGGGTGAATATTGTTATCGTTATCTGTTTATGTAATCGTAAGGTTTTGCCCCTACGTGGAGGGTATGATAGAAATTAAAATGCATCCATCTCAGTGAAATTCACATATGCATTTAAGAAATAAATGAACAGAGGAAGTTTGATGTAACATTTCTAATTTTACAGATGTGCTTTCTGGGAGTGGGTTACAAGTGACAGATGAAAACTTGTGTAATTATTTACAGATAGGTCCAACGGCGGACGCAGTCCCAGCTAGTTGGGATTGCGCTCTTGGCCACACGAGTCCAGGGACCCAAATGCCAAACTTGTATTTTTTTTGTGTTAGGGTATTATTATTAATTTGTAAAACGTTTTTTATTTATTATTTACAGTACATACACACACTCTTGATTAGAATTTTTAAATGATTAATGGTTATTACGAACTTCAAGAAGCTTTTCGATTAAAGTCCTCTACAAATCGCGAGGTTCTCATGATTATAATGCTAGTGGATACTCTACTTACTCTGACACGACCCTGGTTCAAACGTTAAACTATGAAAAGTGGGAGCTTGATTCTACCAGGGTCGTGTATCGACACTGTGATTGTTATCTTAATAACAATAACAAATTGAATATTAGTGAGAGAAGAGCTAACAGCTCTTCTTAATTGAACGATTATAATATTCCGGAGGACGATTATATTACCCCAAGAGGAGCTAGAAGAAAACCTGGGAATCAACGACGGAGATGGACAGATGAAATTCATGAGTTTGTGGGTAGTAAATGGATGGCCATTGCACAAAACAGAAGGAACTGGAAAGTTGCTGGAGAGGCCTTCATCCTGCAGTGGATTGAAAATGACTGATGATGATTATGATTATTCCGAAAGTGACCACATTGATTTAAGTGATTGTGCCATGTGCATTATATTAATACCTAAAATGGACCCAACGCCAGCAATGGACCCCCAAGAACCTAGATCCGCCTCAACATTTATGACTATCACCAGGATATCGTCTATACCTATTTACAGTTTATAAAAGTATTTAAAAATTCAGGCTAGGACTGTATACAGGTTTACAGAGACAATACAATATATTCTTCAAATAGGCCTCTGGGGTTGGGTATATTCATACTATGATTTTTAGCGTTTCTCACCAACCATTGAAGTAAAAACGAAAACCAAAATCTTAAAAAGCTTTATATTTAAATTTACAATAAATTTACAGTAGATCAAACAAAATAAAATGTGATTATACAAATAAAATGTTACTGATAATAAAATACTGAATTAAAATGCAATAAAATATACCAGATTAAAAGCGCTAAAATAACTGAAGCTTTCAAAGGCTTCTGCCTTCTTTCTCAACAGTTGTGAAAGTTTCTCAACTGTGAAAGTTTCTCAACTCAGTGAAGGGGAAACACATTTCACCATAATAACGTAAAAACCCACACAATTCCAGCTATCGGTATAATCGCAAATGCAATTAGATCGAGTTTACTGCCAGTTTATAACAGATTCCACTAGCAGAAACGCAACTGGAAATTGTTTTTATTGTTTTATGGTAATGACCTCTAGAAATGTTCTTTAGTAAAATGTGAGGTGTTAATAGTGTATCTCGGCCTTTACGGTGTTGTTTATTCAGTTGCTACGGCTTTGTTTATGTGTATCAAGCGTGCCTCTTCGTTTTGTAATTGTGCTTTATTCCCTAAATTAGTAAAATACTTAAAAGGTGTGAAAAGGAAGCGTCCTATTGAAGACACTGCAGATTCAGAGAGAAAAAGAAAAGAAATTGATAAACAGAGGCGGACTGGGTAAAAAATTCTCACCCGGGAAAATTTGTAGTGGCCTCATTCTACGGTTTATGGCCAAAATCACACCGGCCTCCGGCCCACAGGGGTTTCCCCGGTAAGGCTTATGGCCAGTCCGCCTCTGTCGATAGAGAAAAAAATATGAAATTGTGAAACGCTTTGAGCAAAGTGAAAGACCATGTGATATTGCACGTGATACAAACCTAAATGAGGCAACGCCGAGAATTAGAAAGAATGCAGAGAAAATAAAAACAACTTTCATAGCAGAAACAACTCAAAGTGTAATTAAAATCCATTAGATTAAGACACAAGAATTGGAAGAGATGGAACGGCTGTCATCTGTTTGGATAAAAAATCAAACAAAAAACAAGTTTGCTTACGATAGAAGCAAAAGCATTAGCAATATTTTATTACGTAATAGTCGTAATAAAATACTTACGTATTTTATTACGATTATTTATTGTGTTTGGTAATGTTTTGGTTACAAATGTGTGTTCAATCTTGGGTGGTCGGCACCTAACCCCATTTTTCCCATAGGGCCTGTTGTTTATATTGCACGATTTTGCATTGCAAGAGGGTTTCTAGGAACACAACTATCGTGCTATACGAGGACTGACTGTACTTATGGAATCACGAGTCCCCTGCAGGCGCATTCCATTGCAAACACCACTAGAAGCTGTTGCCACAAGTATAGTAATCGGTATCACATTGACACTGGTTTCCATATAACTTTCGCATAACTATTCATGTACACTTCAGGAACTGGAAAATCTTATTTTTCTCTGGTCTCACATGGACGAGGTGAGATTATTGATATGCTACTTGACAGAGAGAATTTGACACTATTGAACACTGGCTTACCCACTTACATCCTTTTTCCTACTGGGTCAACCACTGCAATAGATCTCTAAAACTGCTCCCCGATCCTCTTCCCAACCATAGAGGGGCAGTACACGACAATTCTCTAAACAGCGATCACTATCCGCTGATTGGTAGCATTCAAACCACCCATTCCAAAAAAAAAAAAAACTGGACAAATTTTTCCAATCTTATATCTTTTGATTATGACATCATTCAGTCTTCTGCTATTGATATTGCCACCGATCATATCACAACGCAGATACTAACAGCGGCAACAGCCGCCATCCCACAGTCTCAAATAAGAAACGATCAGCATACTAATCACTGGTGGAATGATGATTGTAACAAACCAAAAACTAAAAAACGCAGCATGGAACACCTTCTGCAAATATTCCACAACTGGCAACCTTATTAACTTCAAGAGACCAAGAGCCAAAGCTCGTTATATCCGGCGAAAGGCCAAAAAAGATCCTGGATGAAATTTGCTTCCTCTATCAACAAAGATACTGATACCCGAATAATCTGGGAAGAAGCTAAGCGGCAAATATCATATGTTACCGTCTCCTATTATTAACCTGAATGGGAAGGAGATCTCTTCTCCTGGGAAGATTGTCAATGCCTTAGCAACTGTGTTCTGTGAATTGTCCACCTCAACCATCTTTTCAAAAAATAAAAGCCGAAGATGAGAAAAGGAAACTGAACTTCAAAGCTACACGTCCTTTATCTATAACCGACCACTCACAATATCTGAACTGAAAGAATCTATATATACATCAAGAAACAGCGCTCCTAACTCTAACGGAATTTACTATATAATGCTTCAACATCTCAATCAAAAATCACTATCGTCATTGCTAAACTTTTTCAATCCGATATCCTGAGAAAATATATTCCCCACTTCCTGGTAACATTCTTATGTAATAGCTACACCGAAACCAGGGAAAGATCATTCGATTCCTCACAACTATAGACCAATTTCTTTAACCAGCTGCTTGACTAAGAGTTTGGAAAAATGGTTCACCATCGACTCCCGAAACATAGTTAGTTTCAATCAATGTGGCATTCGAAAGAACAGATTTTCTCTAGACTTCATGACAAAAGCTGAATCAAACATAAGAAACGCATTCATGAGAAATCAACATGTCGTCACGATATGCCTCGATATAGAGAAGGCTTTTGGTACCACAAGGCGATACAGAATCTTAAGAGATTCCATTCTGTTCATATGAGAGTCCATCTACCATATTTTATTCAAAGCTTCCTTCGACACAGGTCTTTCCAAGTTAGGCACCTGCAGGTTTTATGCATACAAGAGTACCACAAGGCTCTGTTCTTAGCGTCATTCTGTTTGCAATACGAATAAACAACATCACAAACAGCATTAAAAACACAGTTTACTCGTATCTCTATGCAGATGATCTTACCATATCCTGCCATTCCAGAGATTATGAACTATATCGAGAGGAATCTACAAATATCCACTAATAACATTGAATTATGGATGGCGCAAAATGGATACAAACTGTCAGGCCATAAATCTACAGCCATACATTTTTGCACCAAGCACAGAATGCACCCCGAACCTGAATTGCACTTGGCCAATCATCCTCTGCCAATCGTGAACAGTATTCGTCTTGTAGGACTAATTTTTGTAATAAGTTAAACTTCCAGGAGCATATCAAATATATAAGAACAGCTTGCACAAAGAAAATGAATATACTCCGAGTCATCTCCAGTAAGTCTTGGGGTGCAGAACATTATACCCTGCTCCACTCATATAAGTCCCTAATTAGATCTGGGCTAGATTACGGAGCACCTGTTTATGACTTAGCTGGGGAGAGCTCCTTAGCCCGTCCAACACTCTTCTCTTAGAATAACCCTAGGTGCACACAGGACATCAGCAGTCCGAAGTCTATGTTGAGACTCACGAACCTCCACTTAGCACCAGAAGAAAGATGCTGCTGATGAACTACTCAGCTAAAATTAAAAGCTTTCCCACTCGTCCTATTTGGCCACTACTACATGATCCTCAGTGGAAAACCTACTATGCAAATAAACCCAGAAAGATTCAGCCTATTGATATCAGATTGCAGAATCAAATAGAATGCTGGAAGTGGAACACTCAGCTTGATAATATCCTCAGAGAATCAAAAGATCCGAACCCCCTGGGCTATATTCACACTTTTTTTTTTTGATGAATACTTTGAGCGCAGTGGGGTAAAGGTTTTATAGCAAATATTAACATCCAACAATTGCATTTTGCTCACACACAAGTACCCCCACTCTTATGTTCACTTTTGTGACGACCAGTTCTCACCATAAGCGCTAATCATCGCACGATGAATAGGGTGTATGGATGACAATTGATTCAATGGGAGCTAACTAATTGAAAATAACTATATATATCGATAATTTCATATTAAATGCGTAGTCGCAGATAATGACACACTTTTGTCTTTGTAGACCCGACGTAGACGAGTGGTGAATCGTGGGAATACAGTTCCATACGCATTTGAGTTGGCCGTGGTTGTAGTTCACATGACTGCTAAATATGGTCAACGATTGTATTCATTGACAAAAAATAAGGTTCTCTACCATGGAGACTAAACAGATTTTTTTGTTGTTGGAATCAAACTTTTCGATTGCACTATAATATATAATAGATTACCAGATAGTTTTTATCTTGCAACTTAGACAATTCTGGGGTATTTCAAGCTCCTGTTCCTTCCCCTATTTTCCAATATTCAGTTGATTTCTAAAAGCGGATATATCTTCACCATCTATAACTTTTACGTTAACAAATACGTTCACACGAAATTTGCATTATATATGAGAAGACACTTGGGTGTCCCGATGGCTGTGCCCCACCAAAATCAAAAGGTACCCACTAAAATTATTAGCGCCATCCTTTTTTAATAACTCATGGACTACATTTATACACATGAGATGTAGATCCAATCGTACCGTGGAAGATTTCTTTATTTTGATCTACCACCTTGAAACAATACTGAAAGTACTCCATTGTTCATTATGTCGATAGAAGAAAAAGCCAGCCTCATTAGTTACACTTCGTGTTTCCTTTTGTTTGTAATCAGTGAACTTGTTATTTAATTTAATGGTGCAAGGTTGCAGTGGCCATTTGCGCCTGTTCTTTGTGTTCTACTAGGAACTGATATAAAGGTAAAAAAAAAAAGTAAACTGGCCATTATCAATCCACTGTAGGATGGAAGCCTCCTCAACCATTCATGTTGAGGGAAATGGACCATAATCTGAGACGCTCGTCCAGTACCAGTACGGGATGGCAGATCGACCGTATTTAGCAGTCAGGGGCTTGAACCGCGGTCATATATAGAACCCCGACCTGATACAGAAGTTAATTAAAACCATTCATATAGGTGAATTCGTTTTAAATAACTATAGAATTCTGTCATTGTTTCTTATGAGCTGATTTCAGTGTTAACGGGTAAGATAATGTTGACAAAGATTTGAAAGTTGCAGTTCTGCCAGTACAGTAAAGTGGACAGTCTATAACGATGTGTTTTGCAATTAGCTGGACGTGGCAGTTAACACACTGTGGAGGATCTTTCCTTGCTAGGAGTAACAGATGCGTCAGATTGGTGTGTCCAATTCGTGTTCTAGCAAGGAAAACTTCGTGTCGATTTTTCCGAAAACTAGAATTCCGTAGTTGTGGTTCACGCTTGAGTGTGTGTGTGTGTGTGGTATGGGTGTTTATTGGCGCATTAGCTGCTATGGCTATAGTGCGCCTATTCTTAGGAATATTAAAAAATAATCCAGTTTAAATTATTTTCAGTTCTGTAGCCTATTTATAAAAGATGATACACTCCGATTTGTTTTAAAAAGCAGAAAAGTTTGTTAACATTTGCATCCTCTCCAATAATATGATGTAATGTCAATGTTTCTGAATGATTATCCATATTTTGAAGTATTGCATCTCGATGTTGTTGATACTGCGGACAGTCAATCAGAATGTGTTTGACTGTTAGATGTTCTAAGCAGTGTGGACATTGAGGAGGATCATCGCCCATTAGTAGGTGGAGGTGAGTCAGATGGGTGTGTCCTATTCTCATTCGTGTGAGTACCACTTCTTCCCGCCGCACTGTCTGATTGCTGGAATGCCAGAACTTTGGGTTTTGTTTCAGCTGGAAAAGTTTGTTATTCGTTTGGTTATGCCGTAATTCTGTCCACTGTGCATGGCATGCTGCTTGAATTAAGGTATTATAATCGGGCGCTGGAATAGGGACAGAAGTTAGGTCTGAATTTGGACTTTTGGCAGATATATCAGCCACTTCATTCCCTTTTATGCCTGAATGTGCTGGAATCCAGCAAAACTTCACTAGTTGTTGACGATCATAAATCTGCAATAACAAACTCCTGATTTTCATTACAATATGGTGATTCTTTTGAAATGTATTCTGCATTGCTTTGATTGAGCTGAGAGAGTCAGTATAAACTATATATTTTGCAGATGGATGTAAATTCAAATTTTCTAGAGCTAACTGTATTGCATACAGTTCTGCTGAAAAGTTGCTATATTCAGGTGGAAGAGAAGCTGATATGATAGCAGAGGGAAACACTGCTGCTGCTCCAACAGTTGACAGAGATTTGGAACCATCCGTATATATCGGTAAGAAGTCGGCATAGGTTTGAATATGGCTGGCATGGAGTTGTTGCACAGTCACTGCCGGTAGGCAATTCTTTCCCCATTGAAGGAAATAGGTATCAGAGGTCAGTTGAGGAAAGGTGGTCCATGGTGGATGAGAGTAATTCTTTATCTGTTGCCTATTGTGGAGAGGAACATTCCAGTTCTGCGATATTTCAAGGAGCCGTAGGCCAGCCGGTTGGATTTTACTTGGTTTATTTCTATAGAGATTAACTAGTGGTTGATTAAAAAGGTATGGCTGAATAGGATGCAAAGGGCAAGTCTGTATTTTGGCTGCATATTTAAGTAATAACATTTTTCTACGAAGATGCAAAGGGGGCTCATTAGCTTCAATGTATAGGCTCTGAGTTGGAGATGTCCTGTATGCACCAATTGCAATCCGCAGTGCATTGTGTTGAATAGGATCCAGCCAGCGTAGCACACTCCTTCGGGCAGAATCATAAACTGGAGCACCATAATCTAAACGGGATCTAATCAATGCTCTATATAGGAGCAGCAAAGTTGTACGATCTGCTCCCCAAGAGAGGGCAGATAAAGCTCTTAGTATGTTGATCTTTTTAAGACAGGCAGTACGTATTGATTTAACATGCTCAAAGAAATTGAGCTTACTGTCCAGGATTAGTCCCAAAAATTTCATATTGCTGGCAATCGGAATGGTGGAATTTGAAATCCGAAGTTCAGGATCAGCATGCAATTTGCGTTGACAGCAAAAGTGGATCGCAATTGTTTTCTGTTGGGAGAGACGATATCCATTCAGCTCAGCCCACTTTTGAACTTTATTGAGGGACATCTGCAATTGCCTTTCGATAGATCTCATGTTCTGAGAATGGCAAGAAATAGCAAGATCATCAGCATACAGGTAAGCCTCTACAGTATTTGGGAGTACTTTTGTAATGGAATCAATTCTAAGGGCAAACAATGTTGCACTCAAAACTGATCCTTGCGGTATTCCTTCTTCCTGCGAGAATGTAGCAGAAAGGGAATTTTGATATCTCACCTGGAAAGATCGGCTCTTGAGGAAGTTCCTAATAAATATGGGTAGGTTGCCTCGTAGACCAAGATTATATAGGTCACTGAGAATGCCATACCGCCAGGTAGTATCAAATGCCTTCTCTATATCAATGGAGACCATGACAAGGTGTTCGTTTTTCACAAAGGCATTGCGAATTTCAGATTCCGCCTTGATCATCAGATCTAGGGATGACCTGTTTTTGCGAAAGCCATGTTGACAATTACTCAGTAGATGTTGAGTTTCAATGATCCAAGTGAGTCGACTATGGATCATTTTTTCCAGAATTTTACCAAGGCAACTTGACAGAGATATTGGTCTGTAACTATTAGAATTGGAGGGATCTTTTCCAGGTTTCAAAAACGCCAAAACTGTAGCATGGTGCCAAGAGGTTGGATAAATATTTTCCAGGAAGATCCGGTTAAAAAAGATTAGAAGCAGTTGTAAGTTTTTGACATCAAGATGCTGCAGCATGACATAATATATGCCATCTGGCCCAGGGGCACTGTTTCCTGTTGTTCTGATGGCCTGTAAAAGTTCACAATATTGCAGAGGCTGATTATAGGGAAGTGATAGTGAGGTTCGAAAGTTGATTGGTCTCTGTTCGGTGGCAGTCTTAATTTTCTGGAATTTTGGAGTGTAATTTGATGCAGCCGATATTTGAGCAAAGGTTTTGCCCAAGGCATTGGCTACATCTAGAGGAGCAGAGAGTTCTTGCCCATTGCAGGAGAGAATTGGAGAAGGAACAGTTGGAAACTTACCAGACAGCTGCCTAATTTTTTTCCATATTAGTCTGGAGTCCGTGTTTCTATTGATAGTTGATGCGAACCTAGTCCAAGAATGTTTCTTGGCCTGCTTTTGAATGTAACGCGCCTTTGCCCTTAGTTTCTTGTAGCTAATTAGATTAGCTGTGGTTGGAGATCGACGGAATAAATTAAATGCTTTATTTTTTTCCTTCTTTGCTTTTGTGCACTCTTCGTTCCACCAGTAGTTGAAATGCCGTCGGGACGGGGGATTTGATAATGGAGTTGAGTACTTAGCTGCAACTAAAAGACGGGATGTAATATAATCAGTAACTTCATCTATGGGCTGTAATTGAATAGTTTTTTTGTCAAGAGTGATTGCTGATTGAAATTTGGCCCAATTGGCTTTAGAGAATTTCCATTTCCTGCAGGGTTCATCTAATGGTGGTTGTGTAGTCAACAGATTACAAACAATTGGAAAATGGTCACTGCCCATGGGATCATCCAGAGTGGACCATTGCATAGCTGAAAATAGTATCGGGGAGCAAATCGATAGGTCAATGGCAGAAGTCTGTCCATTGGGTAACTGTATATGGGTGTGCGAGCCACTGTTAAGAAGAGTGAGGTTTTCTTTTTCCAGTAAAGTTTCAATCAATCTGCCGCGTCTGTCTAATTTAGATGAACCCCATAAAGGGTGGTGGCCGTTGAAATCCCCTAGCAGGCAGATAGGGGAGGGTAGCTGCAATAAAAGTTCTTTAAGATCATTATAAGAGTAAGCTTGATTTGGTGGGAGATAAACTGAGACTAGAGTGAATGCAGTCTGAGTAATCAGACGCACAGCGACTGCTTCGATTTGGGTTTGGAGAGTAATTTGCTTAGCTGGAATCCTTGTATTAATTAAAATAGCTACACCACCTCGAGCAGAATCGGATGTATTCCGATCTCGTCTATAGACCGAGTAGTTTTTGATGGAAATGGAAATTTGAGGAGTTAAATAGGTTTCTTGCAGGCAGAAACCAACTGGAGAGTAGCGATTAATTAAATAACAGATGTCGTCAATGTTTCCACGAAAGCCTCTGCAATTCCATTGCAAGATGTTAGACATTATTTGAATTTAGAGGAAGAAGCTGTACCTGACGTGGCTGTCTTATGGCGTTCTGGCTTTGGTTTGTCTCTTTTCGGAAAGGAAGGGCGACCAGTGTCCATCTCTTCTTCAGCAAATATTTCCAGAATTGGATCTTCCTGTTTGGATGGATACTCTGCCTCCATCGATTTGTCCTGGATAATCTTTTTCGAAGTTGAACTATCATTATTTGTAGTGGCATTCACTGGCGGAGATTGTGATTTTGCTGGTATTGTGAGAGGCGTATTATTTGCTTGGTCTGTGTGCTTAACGGCACTGGACTGTTGCTGAGAGAGAACAGCTCGAGCCCAGTCAGAGATAGAAGTGTTTGAAGGAACGGTAACATCGGTTTGTGTGGCAATGGTTTGGTATTTTTTTGTAATATTGGCATAGGTACGGTTAGGTATACTCGGTGCTATTAATTTTCTAGCCTCCTGATAACTAACTCTGTTTTCAACTTTATATTTCACAATTTTTTTCTCTGTTTTCCACCTCTCACATGTCTTAGAGTAGGCCGGATGGTTGCCTTTGCAGTTGGGACAGATCATTTCTTTCACCGTACAATCACTTTGAATGTGATCGGACGAACCACAGTTGGGACAAACTGGATTGCTTCTGCATGTTGTTTGAGAGTGGCCATACTTCTGGCATTTATAACATCTCAACGGATTGGGTATGAACGGACGAGTGCGGCAAAGTAGATATCCAGCTTTTACTGATGAGGGTAGGCTTGGACTGTTGAATGTAAGAATGATATTTCTGGTAGGTGTGAGAATATTGTCTTTTTTTATCATAATTCTTTTTACAGCAATCACATTTTGTTCCTGAAGCTCTTCTTTAATTTCTTCCTCCGTCACATTCATCAGGTCCCAACTAGATATTACACCCTTTGAGGTATTTAGGGTTGCATGTGGAGTTACTTTCACTGGAATACCAGCGAAAGTTGTCTTTTTCAGTAATTTTTCAGAGTGTCTGCCATTTATAGTTTCAATAAGTAAGTCCCCTGATTGCAGTCTCTTAACCGTCTTGGGAGACCCTGCAATACTTTCCAGGTGTTTTTGGATTAAAAAAGGGGATAGCTTACTGAGAGGCTGGTCAGATAGTGAGTGCATAATTAAGAATGCAGGTATGTCTGTCGCCGAGGGATTGGTTTTCAACCTCTTTGCTTGCGACGAATCATGGTCATTTTCTGTGTTTGGCCGACAGCTCGACGGCTCTAAAGCTGGAAACATACTTTGTTCCATGTTGGCTCCTCTTAGCCCCTGGCAGATGAACCTTTCTGCCAAGGTTACCGGCCCCGCCACGGGGAGGCAGGAGCAGTGCCTGGTGTGACCAAGCGAAAAGTAGTAGGTGGTTAGTAGTAAACTAGAAGAAATAAAGAAAGGTGCCTTTCCTTTCTTGCTCTGTACAAGTGTTTTTGTAACAAGAGCTGTTTTTAAATGAATAGATTTATTAACGTGAAGAACGCAAAATAACTATAAATCACTTTTGAGAAATCGCAGTAATAGCACAGAGAAATCGCTCAGTCACAATCGCTTGGCACCCGGGGCCATTCACGCTTGATTTGTGAAATTTATTATTTGTCTGAGACTGCCATGGATTCTTCCACTGATTGTTTGGTTTGGTTTGGTTTGGTTTGGTTTGGGGTTTATTGGCGCATTAGCAACTAAGGCTATAATGCGCCAAATCCAGGTCATGTGTAAAAAATTAAAGTATTCAGTGACCTAGTTAATTAGGCCACCATGTCGAGATATAACATAGATGTTAAAGGTATAAAAGTATATCAGCAAAGCAATAAAAATTCAATTTTAAATACGGGTAAAAAGGCTTACTGATTTTAAAAAGCTAAAAACAGCAGACACATTGTCATTGTCAGATAAAATCTGACTGAGTGTATAAGGCTCAGCCAGATGACTAAAATCGGTAAAATAAAAGTCACGTTCATGTCTAAAACGTGGACACTCGATTAAAATGTGACGTATACTTAAATAGGTGTCACAGTTCTCACACATAGGACAGTCATCTGCCCTCAGCAGAAATGCATGCGTAAGATGACTGTGTCCTATGCGGAGGCGAGCTAGAACAACTTCCTCTCTGCGACTCCTGCGCAGACTAGACTGCCAATGTCGGATTACAGGCTTTATCTGATAAAGCTTGTTTGTGACATGATCATGCCAAGAATTTTGCCATTGGGACAGTAATTTAGCCTGTATTAGCTGCCTGTAGTCTGTATAGGGGACTAACAGGCAGTAAGTGCTGTGGGGTTCTGGTGACCTAGCCGCAGCATCTGCCAGTTCATTTCCCACGATCCCAATGTGGCTTGGAATCCAGCAGAAACGAATGTCGAAAGAACACTCAGACAGAGAGTGTAGCATCTGCTGAATCCGGATCACAAATGGATGAGGATTATACCTCATACTAGATAAAGCCTGCAGTGTACTGAGAGAGTCAGTGTACACCATACACCTTTGATACCTGTGGGTTTTAATATGGTCCAAGGCTAACTCTATAGCATACAACTCGGCTGTATATATGCTGCATTGTTGGGGAATCTTTCCAGATATAGAAAGACCTGGAAAGATAGCAGCAGATCCAACAGACAACTCCGACTTCGAGCCATCAGTGAAGACAGGCAAGAAGTTGGAATATTCGGCCCGGTGGGCAGCGTAGAGTTGGTGGTAGACAGCAGGTGGAGTTACTGACTTATCCCAATTTTTAAGGGAGAAGTCACATGATGGTAAGCGAGCATGCCAGGGTGGAAGTGGTTGCCTTGGTGACTGGGCAACATTGTCTACCATGATGTCGAGCTCTCTTAGCAGCTCTTGGACGCGGATACCAAAAGGCCGGTTGGCAGTCTGACGAGTGTTATATAGGTTTTCCCATCGTGGCTTGAAAACGGATGTCCACGTAGGGTTGTCTGGCAGGGATTTTAATTTAAAAGTATATTTTAAAGACAATTGCTTTCGTCGAAATGACAGTGGTGGTTCAGTTGCTTCAACATATAAACTCTGGACAGGGGATGTTCTAAATGCTCCAGTAGCAATGCGGATGGCTTGGTGGTGAACTGGGTCCAGCCACCTAAGTACGCTATTTCTGGCCGATGCGTACACTTGGGACCCATAGTCTAGTTTAGATCGGACAAGTGCACGATAGAGGCTGAGCAAAGTGGAGCGGTCTGCTCCCCATTTATTGGAGGAAATAGAGCGTAGGAGATTCAACCCTCTTGTGCACTTTGTCCGCAGTTGACGAATATAAGGTAAAAATGTCAACTTCTTGTCGAAAATGAGCCCCAAGAATTTTGTCTCGGGTGCTACTGGAATGATGTCTTGTCCGAGTTTAAGTTCTGGTTCAGGGTGAAGGTTCCGTTTGCGACAAAAGTGTACGCAGACAGTCTTCTGTGGCGAGAACCTAAACCCATTAGTCATTGCCCAAGTGTTGACGTGGTCTATGGCATGCTGCAATTGCCTTTCAATGACCCTCATATTGCATGACTGCAAAAAGATGCTAAAATCATCTACAAAGAGGGCACTGTTTACGATTGGAGGAAGTTGTTCAGTTATAGAGTTAACTTTGATAGCAAAAAGCGTAACGCTTAAAACTGATCCTTGTGGAACTCCCTCTTCTTGGCAGAATGGCCGGGAGAGAGTGGATCCTACACGAACTTGGAAAGACCGGTCTGTAAGGAAGTTTTTAATAAAGAGGGCAATGTGTCCTCGAAGACCAAAGTTATATATGTCTTTTAAAATTCCATATCTCCAAGCCGTGTCGTACGCTTTTTCCATATCAAAGAAAACCGACACCTGGTGCTCACGTTTCAGGAAAGCATCACGTATAGATGTTTCCAAGCGGATTAAATGGTCAAGTGTTGACCTGTTCCTTCGGAAGCCACACTGTATTCTGGAAAGAAGGTCGTTAGCTTCTAAATACCACAAAAGACGAGCATTGACCATTCTTTCCAGAATCTTGCACAAGCAGCTCGTCAGAGCGATAGGACGATAATTTTTTGCTATTTTTGGATCCTTTCCAGGTTTCGGAAAGGGAAGGACGGTTGCCATATGCCATGAGTCCGGAAATGTCTCTTCAAAATAGATTCTATTATAGAGACGGAGCAAATGATCCATAGATTCTGATGAAAGGTGTTTTATCATCTCATAATGGATGTCGTCTGGCCCAACAGCACTCGCCTTGGATAGCGAGAGTGCTGCTTTCAGCTCCCATTGTGTAAAGGGCTGATTGTATTCCTCGCGATTGTTAGAGGACAGCTTCAGGTGATGTTTTTCTGCTCTCTGCTTGTGTGCGAGGAACTCTGGGGGGTAAGCTGTTTCTGAAGACACTTTAGCAAATGTCTCCCCGAGAGTATTTGCAATTGCAGTTACATCTGCAATTTTACATCCATTATGTTCCAGGATCGATGAAGGGTGTGAGTTGTATTTGCCCTTCATTTTCCGAACTTTGTCCCAGATGGCTTTGGGATTGGCGGCCCGTGTAAGGGAAGATGTAAATTTGATCCAAGATTCCTTTTGGCTCTGACGTCTAATGTACCGTGCTTTGGCACGTGCACGTTTGAAGGCTATTAAATTATCTGTGGTGGGGTAACGACGAAATATTCCCCATGCTTTGTTTTGAGCCTTCCTAGCTGCTGTGCATTCTCCATTCCACCATGGTTTTGGAAAACGTGGAAAGCGGGATGATGTCCTGGGAATTGCAACTGCTGCTGCCTGGACTATACTTTCTGTGATGTCTTTTACTGCCTCATTAATTGGCTCCTGGCCGACTATAGTGGTATTAAACGTTGCCAGATGACGAAAGGCATTCCAGTCGGCATGATCGATCTTCCAACGTGGTATCCTCGACTGGTGACATTGTCTCCCATTTGAAATGGTGGATAACACGGGGAAGTGATCACTACCATAAAGGTTTTCTTCAACCTCCCATGTACTCAGAGGCAGGAGGGAAGGGGAGCAGATGGAAAGATCAATGGCAGTAAATGAACGGGTAGCCGAGTGAAAAAAGGTGTTAGATCCCACATTTAGAAGGGCCAGATCATTGTTTTCAAGCAATCGCTCGATAATCCGACCTCTTCTGTTGATGTCAGAACTACCCCACAGCGGATTATGTCCATTGAAATCCCCCAATAATAGAAAAGGGGGTGGCAGTTGCTTGATGAGATCATCAAGGTCTGCCTGGGCGGTGTCGTTCCCAGGTGGCAAATAAATGGAGCAGACAGTTAAAAGGAACCCAACTGTAAGACGAACTGCTACAGCCTCCAGATTAGTGGTAAGAAGCACAACTTGAAACGGGTTATGGTTACCCACAAGGATAGCGACTCCTCCGTGGGCAGGTCCATCCCCAGCTCTGTCTCTGCGAATAACTGAGCAGTTACGTAAGTAAGGGTCCTCGTTTGCCTTTAAATACGTCTCCTGTAAGCAAAAGCAAGTTGGTTCATGCTTACTCAGGAGAACCTTGATGTCATCTCTATTTCTACGAAATCCACGGCAATTCCATTGGAGAAATTTAAATGTACCCATTATTTTGATTTACTGGGTCCGTCTGGTGGCTTCCGAAGGGCTGAGGGCTTGATTTTCTCAGTTCTGGGTTTATCTCTCTTTGGAAAGACTGGACGTTGGCCTGTATCCATTTCTTCTTCGTCTTTCGCAAAGAGTTCCAGGACAGAGTCGTCCTGTACCTCCTTATTTTCGACATCCATTGTCTCTTGAATTGTAGATGCCTGTTCCACTTTCTTCAGAGTTTCTTTAGTACTCTGTTTTGGAAGTGGTGGAGCACTAGGAGGTACGGATATAGCAGTGGCGGCTGACTGTGATTTTTGGGTGGGCTTTTCGGAACTTAATAAATAGCGCGCAATGGGGGTAAAAGACTCCCTTGGTGGAATACTCATATCAGTCTGAGTACCAATGGTACTTTTCCCAGAAGCTTTCTGGGCATATGAGGGCTTGGCGCTATTTATAGGTTGGATGCGTCTTCTGGCCTCCTGATAGGAGATGTTTAGCTCTGTTTTTAGTTTCTGAATTTCTTTCTCCTCTTTCCACCGCTGGCATGCTCGAGAGTATGCAGGGTGTTCCCCTTGGCAGTTTGTACAACTTGGCTTAGAAGCTAAACATTCCTTGCTCTCGTGGTCTTTGGCACCACATCGAGCACAGGCAGGGTTACCACGACAAGCTGTTTGAGAGTGGCCATACTTTTGGCATTTAAAACACCTCAGTGGGTTCGGGATATAAATCCTCACTGGGCAGTTTAAATAGCCTGCTTTTATAGAACTTGGAGGCCGTGGGGTGTTGAACGTCACGATGAGAACTCGGGTAGGGACGAGATTCCCATCCTTCCGCATCGATATTCTTTTCACAGCCGTCACTCCTTGGTCTTTAAGTTCAGAGCAGATCTCTTCTTCAGAAACATGAAGAAGATCCCACTCTGATATGACACCGCGTGAGAAATTCAAGGTTTTATGGGGTGTAACGACGATGGGTAGTCCCCCTAACGATGTTGCTTTCAGTAGTTTTTGTGCATGTTTTTGGCTTGCAGCCTCGACTAAAATGTCTCCAGAACGTAGCCTTTTTACAGATTTTGGGGATCCTGTCAACCCTTCTAATCCTTTCTGGATGAAAAAGGGTGACATTTTCCCGAGTGTCTGCTCTCCGGTGGAATGGAGAATGAGGAAAAGCGGTGTCACAGATGGTGGTGTATCCTCAGTTCTGGCTCTTTTTGCAGAGGTATTTTCTGTGGTTTCGTCTCGATTAGGTAGGGGCCTTGTTGGGGCCCCAGAAGAAAGATTTAAATTACTCATAGGAGTAAAAAGAAAGTGTCTGATGCCTAAGTACCTCACCCACCACGGAGCCCTACGAGGGGGCGCCCACTCGTGAACTAGCAGGTACTGCGTACACGAATGGGACGCCGAGTTCGCTTAGAACACCATACCCACGTTACCAATAAGTCTTTATCCCGTCCCAGGACCAAAGGGAGGGAGACTTATTGGAACGCAGTTGACCCTAGCAGTATAAAACCACCCGCCGATTGATCCCAGTCGAGCCGGTCCGGGACCGCCCGTCTTGTCGAAGCAGGGGCCAAAGTGGTGTATTAAGGCTGGGCCCCTCAACCACCAGGATCCCCCTTTCCGCTTCCACGGGTCGCGGCGCACGGCTGCACACGCCGGATTCCAATGGTGTAACCCTGGAACCAAGGTATGGGCGTTGGATCCCAGTGATGCTAATCTGGAAAAACCAGCAGCATCACTGGGAGGTCCCCTCACCACGTACAGGTGCCCACGTCGAGGGGTCCACTGATTGTGGCATGCCTATCGGATAAGAGGTTATAGTCTGAATACGGGACCTGTGCTTGTGTATAATGGTCGGATGATGGGTGTTTGGCAGTTCATCTTCGTATTCAGGAATTCCGGTGTGCCCTGGAATCCAACAGCATTTCATTGACTGGGAGGCTGTATTATGCTGAATCAACCAAGATCGGATTTGTTTCATAACAGAATGGGAACGTGAAGATTTGCTTTGCTTTGTAGCGCGGTCACTGTACACGGGGAGTGTGCGTAATTTATAACCCTCGAAGATGAAGAAGCGTTGATATCATCAATCGTTAATTTAATTGCCTACGGTTTGGCATTGTACACGGTGCTCTCTAGTGGGAGTGATGTAGAAATGTCGTTTCTGTTTTCGATCCAGCAATATATATCTGTATGCAATGGAAGTTTGATGATTCATATGCCACGTAAAGTTGTTTTGCATTCATAGATGGTATGGACTGCTTCCCCATTTACAAAAATAGTCATCACAAGATGGTGAGTATATAGCCCATGGAGGAGCTGGTTCAGAAGCTTCTTGGTATACATTATATAGCTGAATATTCCAGTGTTCTGTTAGCTCCTGTAGCCTTATTCTCGGTTTATTTTCTCTAGGCTTATGACTGAATTAATTTTTAACTGTAGCTCAAAAAGATATGGCCATATGGGATGAGTTTGTCGGCTTATTTTCGCTGCATAAGTTAGGAGTAATACTTTTCTCCGAAGAAGCAGAAGTGGTTCGTGTGCTTTTATGTATAAACTTTGAACTGGAGATGTCCGGAACGCTCCAAGAGCTGTCCGTAAGGCACAATGATGAATTCACTCAAGGGCAGTATTTCTAGCAGAGAATCGTATAGAGGTGCACCGTGGTCTAGTCGAGATCTAATAAGTGTATGGTACAAATGACGCAGTGTGTATTTTTCGGTACCCCATGTCATAGTTGATATTACTTTAAGGATATTAATTTTTTTCTGGCAGATAGTTCGGACCTTTATTATGTGTTTCAGAAAGTTCAGCTTACTGTCAAGACCGGTGTTTCCCAACGTGGGTCCCACGCCCCACATGGGGGAAATTTGATTGTTCAGGGGAGCAATTCAAAAATTGCTCGTCTAAAGTTTAAAACAACCGCCTACTATGACTTAACTTGTACAAAAGAAGAATTGTTGGTAAAGTCTCTGTTTATTGCTCATACTGCAACTATCAATCGTACTCTTGAGGCTAGTTATGAAATTTCTTTACTCATTGCTAAATCTGGGAAAATCATACTATAGGAGAGAATTTAATCAAACCATCAATATCAGCATTTCTTAAAACAGTTCTGGAAAAAGATGACAAAGACGTGAAAGCTATGCCACTCAATAACAATACTGTTAGCGAAAGAATAGATGAAATGAGTGAAGATATTGAAATACAACTTGTTGGAAAGCTGAAAACAAGAAAATTCTCAGTGCAAATGGATGACTCAACTTTGAGAGACAGTGAAGCCGTACTGATAACTTATGTAAGATATATTGATAAAGGTAATTTTGCTGAAGAAATGTTATTCTGTAAATTGTTAGAGAGCACCACTACCTCCAAAGATATATATAATAAGCTAAAAAATTACTTAGATGACAATAATATACCAATGAAAAATATAACCTTGCGTTGCAGATGGTGCTCCTAATATGATGGGCAAGAAAAATGGCTGCTTAAAATTGATGAAAGATGAGAATCCAGAAATGCTTCTTGTGCATTGTGTTAGGGAAAACTTGTGTCTCTTCAAGCTTTTTTGTGAAGAACAAAATGAAGACCATGTGAGACTTTTACTTCACACTGAAGTAAGGTGGCTCTCGAAAGGGAACTGCTTGAAAAGATTTATGGAACTATTTGATACTATCAGTGACTTTTTAAGTGACAAACCTAAAATGAAGCATCTGTTAACGGTCGATGGTAAAGCATTTGTGAGTTATTTAGCCGATATCTTTGAAATACTAAATATATTAAATAAACAACTTCAAGGAACAAATAAAACTTTCGTCGATGCAAAAGCGAAGACATTTGGTTTCATTACATTTATTAAATTATGTCAAAAATATATTTGTAAAAAAAGTTTGAACAGTTTCGTTGTCTGCAAAAATGTGAAGTGACTGATACCGCTGTATTTGTTATTGTTGATCAGCTGAAAATTCTGTCCGATGATTTAAAAGAAAGGTTTTTTGATTTAAAACAAATTGATTTTCCAACCTGGATGATGCAACCAATGTTAGTGGATTTGTCTGATGTATCAATGCAGTACCAAGAAGAATTCTCAGAAATGCAAAATGATGAGTCAGTTAAAACTTTATTCAATATAAAAGAAGCGATGGCATGGCTTTGTGATGAAACAGAAATAAAATACCCAAATTCAACCAACTTTGCAAGAGAGCTATTGTTACCTTTTCCATCTTCATATTTAGCTGAATGTGGATTTAGTTCCATAAATGATTTGTTACTAAAGAAAAGAAATCGACTGGATATCACAATGTCTATTATATGTTTTGAAAATTTACTTCCTATTTTTTTCTTAATTTTTCCTAATGATTTCTTCCTAAAACCTAAGTCTCGTGTCCTGAACAAGTTGTAATTAGGCTTCATTTAGGGAATAATTCAATTTTTGAATATAAAAAAAATATATATCGGTGTTTCCCAACGTTACATAGGGGGCATCAGAAGTTTAGAAAGACTTAGGTGGGGCATGGTAAAAAAAAGGTTGGGAAACACCGGTCTAGACTCTAGAGTCAGACCTAAGAAGCAGATATTATCAGAAAGCATGATAGGATGAGTTCTCAGCGTAATTCGGGTTCAGAATGTAGCTTGCGTTTTTTACAAAAATGTACTGCAATGGTTTTCTGTTCCGAGAGGCGATTAGCCATTCTGTAACATCCACCGCTCTATTTTATTAATTGCACGACAACATTACAGTTGTCGTTCGATACAATTCATGTTTGGGGAGTGGCACATGATACAGCATGGTCATCGGCATATAGGTATATTAAGACAGTATCAAGGATGTCTTTTGTCGTTTGGTATATTCTGATGGCGAAAAATGTGGCACTGAGAACAGAGTCCCTGAGACTCCTTCTTGGTTGAAAGATTGTGAGAGGGCATTTTGATAACGAACTTGAAAGATACGAGTTTGTAGGAAGCTCTCTATTAGAAGTGGCAAATATCCTCGTAGGCCAAGTATGTGAAATCTCGAAAAACACCAAACGGTGTCAAATTTCTTTGGGATGATAATTAGAAATGTCAAGACATGACATTTCTAAATGTTCGTTTTTTAATGAATGAATTACGCAGTTCTCTTGTGTATGGTCCTTGGGATCACATTTGCAGCAAATTGAGTCTCCCCGGTATGTTGTTTGTGAATGTCCATATTTTTGGCACTTATAGCATCTTATTGGGTTTGGTATGCATGGACGAATACGACACAAGAGGTAGCCTGCTTTTACTGTTGTTGGTAAGATCGGGGTATTGAAGATAATTATGTTACGAGTAGGTATAAGTTCACCACCTTTTTTAGACATTCTCTTTGCATGTATGACTATTTGTTCTTGCACTATTTCTTCTTCCGTTGTGTTTAATAAATTCCAGTGTGCTATAACTCCCTTTGAGGTGTCTAGAGTTGCAGGAGGGGTTACCTGAATGTGAATTCCATTAGAAGATGACAATTAAAGCAGAGTGTCGCTGTTTCTACGAGAAGGTCTCCTGGTCGTAGCCTTTAGGTACTTTAACTGCTTTAGGTGGGTTGGCAACATTCTTTAAACATTTCTGAATAAGAAATGGAGAAAGTTTACTTATGAGTTGATTTGTTAAGGAGTGGATTATGTTTGTTTGCGCATTTCTCTTCTCAATCTTTTCGGATTTGAGGCATCATGTTGTTTCCAGGGGCTCCAGTGCTGGAAGAGATTGGGGATTGACTCTTCCGAACAGGTTACCAGCCCAGCCACGGGGAGCAGGAGCAGTGCCTGGTGTGACAAACCGCAGATTAGTAAGTGTTGGTGATCAAGGTAGATAAAAGTAAGGATAACTTTCCTTTCCTGCTCTCCAATAACTTTTTTGCACGAGTAGCTGCTTTCAAATAAGGTTTAACGAACTATGGAAATTAAAGATATTGCTGCAATAGCTTTGAAAAATCGCAGTTAAGACACAGATATCGCTCAGCCACAAATCGTTTGGTAGCCGGGGCAAAGCCCACTAATGTTTTCAGAAGATGGTTCAGACCTGGTGGGAGGTTAAATCAACTACGGCTGTTTGACGCACACTGGTGAAGATTGTTGATCAGCCAATTAGTGATTTCATCTGTAGTCTCATCGTGAGCAGAGAAGTTGTTAATGATTTTAATTTCGGTGTTATCATCAATCGCTGGAGTGATGGTGCAACGAGAGAACATACTCGAATAGTTCTGCATTAAACAGTGTGGACGGCGTTGTCCTACTGCAGGCATACACCACTGACTGATTTTTATTTGCCGCTAACTCATGCACGCTTCTCCATATTGAAATGATATTCTACGACAAATTTAAGTCAGATTTATTTGTTATGTGCCGAAAAAAGGAAATAAAAAATAGCATCTCTCCCTTCATATGTGACTGCAAGAGAGTCGCCATCTTTTTGACTGTTTGAATAAGGATGGGGCAGCGCATGCTACGAGTGTTGCTAGCAGACTTTCAGGAATTAATACATGCGTCACAGATCTTTCGTTACTTTATGCATTTGTAACAATCTGTGATAACTTAGCGGTTTTCAGTTTAATTACCGTTAACAGTAGATCATGAAGAACTGCTCAGTGCGTTCTTCATGATCAACTAAAAGTCGAAAGCAAACTATTAGTACCGTACTTTATTGCTTTTTGTGTGGGGGGGCTGCCATTCCAATATACATCATTGTAATGGTCTTGCCCTTTTATACAAATAAAAGGGAGAAAAATTGTCTTTAATTCCAGGATAAACGAATAATGTCTGCGAATTGCAAGTTCTGTATCGAAGCGTCCAGATGAGAAATACATAATGAACACCCAGTCAGGGCAAGAAGAGTTATTTTGGTGCTATACGCTTTCCGTCCTCTTAAATCGACTTTAAATCAGCAAAACGCGATTCATGGCATCACTCGATATAAAAATACAAAATAATAGTCGGGAAGGCACCTTTCGAAACCCAAGACTCGGTTATCACTTCAGGCAGGCCCTAGTACAGTAAAACGCGTTTCCTATTTTGCAATCACGTGTCTTTTGGATAAGAACCTTGGAACTCAGCATTAAAGAACCTTGAGCCCGTCAATTGCAACCGTTTTATTTGTACACATTTACTCTCCTTCAAGAGCAGTGCTTTTTATTTTTGAAGTGCATACGTAAGAATCATTCCATTGCAAACTTAGTTTTCTTTTGGTGTCTATAGTAAGGTATATTTTGGCCCATCAGTTAGAATAGATGGAAAATTTCACGTGAGTTGTTGATGTCCGCTAGGTTAATATCAGTTATTATAAGGAGAATCCTAATGGCCAAGAGAGGAAAGGGCGCTTATCTCTAACGTTCTAAAGAACCTGAGGTGGAAGGGGGGGGGGGTATCTTTGCGCAAGGAGAATAAAACGACTGACTGTCTATGGCTCAGGATAGTAAAAGACATTGAATTTTGTTTTTCTTGCAGAATCCTCTATATTAATAGCGTTCAAAAATTCAAATACCTACGAACACACTATCGAAATACTTCATTAGTATTTCAATAGTACATTCAACAGAATATACTATTGGAATAAAGGTAAACGTACCGAGGAGATGAAAACAAGTTCAAGAATTTTTTACTTCAAATGTGGCTACTATTTTGACTGAGTTGGATGCAAGATATAATTCTATTGTTTATTTAGATTTTAACAAAGCATTTGCCTCAACCACGCGCGAGGGATTACTGTATAAGCTGGAACATACCGGAATTGCAGAAAGAATTCCTAGATGGATCGCTGGGCGGATGCAAAGTAGAAGACAGGATTATTATTGATGGTTAATCTTCAGAATGGGCTAACGTAAAGAAGTGGTGTCCCAAGGATTGGTAATGGGACTACCGTTCTTTGATTTTCTTGAATGGCATTGACAAAGGGATACAGGGCGAAATGTCCAAATTTGCAGATGTCAAGATTAGAAGAGCAGTGAATGATCAAAGTTAAGCAGAACTTCTAGGCAACTTACTTGGTGGGATTGTAATTAAAACATTACAGGAAGGATGAGATTTGGGGGTACGATACAGTCAGACATGAAGTTCTCCTACATTACAGACAGACGGTGAGGAAGATCAATGGGTTGCCATCAATAATTTATGGAAAATTTGCTTCTAGAGATAGGGAGGTCATAAACATCCTACTGTATAAGGCAATTGTAGGCTCCATGCGAGGAAAGACTCAACTCTAAGTTTCTGGGACAGAATAAAATGTGAGCAGAAGTCCTTCTAACCAGAATCGAGTATTTAATGCAATCGATTAATCCTGAAAGGGGTTACGAGAAATACAAAATGTCCAGCGTTATATGAATTCGCACTGTTAGTTGAAAGGGTAACTTTTTTCCGAAGTTCAGTTGGCGAGGGGATTCTCAAGTGTTAAAATTGACGCCAAGGAGGAGAAATTGTTTCCGGTAATAGCATTTTGTGAAAAGGAAGCCGAAAACGATTCTCCTTTGCAAAGCAGTTAAACGAACTTTTTTTATATATAAAAGCTCCTTTAATTGTTATAATTAGGGTTCGGATTTTTATGACCTTAAAATGTCAAAACATGATGAAAATATGTCATTAAATTTAACCAAATATGACCTTAAATATGACTAAATAATTATTTAGCTTTACATACCGTATAAATGATAATATTTTCTTTTTTTTATTCTTTTAAAGTTGTACTACGACTTGTTATACAAATTTCTAACAAGTAATGTAATGAAAATATCACAATTTGCAAGTTTTTTTTGAAATATTAACATTAAAATATATATTTTTTAAACATACAAAAACCAAAATGTATAGGGTAAAGTACTAGGTTACTAGCACTTGAAGTTGCTAAGTACTTTACCAACTTAAGTACAAGTCATGCATATTATGGCTGAACATTAAATTTGGAATGTCCGTATTATTAGCAGCTACATGGTGCAAGGAAGCCTGAGGCTTATGCTGCACCAGAAAAAAAAAAAAAAAAAAATTCCCGAGTTACCCTGAGAGATAGAGAGAAGTAGAAGGGAATCACCAAGAAAAGAAGAATGATGATATTCAGCTCAGGAGTTTTAAATTACAGCTAAGATTACACTATCAAAATAACCAATCTAAAGAACCAATCAAAATAACTTTTGTGATTTAGCCGCTCGTGCCCGCCCACGCTGGAATGTGAAATGATTAAATGCAAATATTGTACTACTGTACCCCAAATTAAGGAAATCACAGAAACGAGACATACGTCCCCTCCTAAAATAATAATGAGAACAGTAGCAGTGAGAGCTTCCCTCTCGCACATCTGTGCAGGACCGATTAGTGACGTAGAGGGGGGGGGGGAATCCGATTGAAATCCGTAATGCTCCAAACAGAAAAGGTAAAATTAATGAAATTTTCACTTTAACGAAACTATTTCTTGGTCTCTCCCGACCTCTCTTATTATTAATGCTTTATAAATCTCGTTCGAATGAAAACGTTTTGAAAAAACGATCAGTACAGCGAATTATTTTCTAAGTTCGCTTATGCTTAAAGTTATTGGGTGTACAAAGAAAGAATTTTCCTTTATTTTATTTTTTGAAAAATTATGAACGTAATTTTATTATATTAAATATAAAGAAACAGAAGAAATATCTAATAAAACATCGAGGCACCGGTTATCGATCGCGAGACGTGTGAGATCTGAGATGAGCCCCTCCCTCTTCTTGTCTAAACTTCTTAATTCGATGTAGTCATTTAAAAATAGCAAATTACTCCCTGCTTATCAATTTTTTTGATTTCTAATGTTTAACGTGATCTGTAAAGGTTTAAGTTTATTTATTTAAAAATAGCAGATCTACGTATATTATCATTCTGTAATACAGCTCTTTGTTAAATTTTGATAATCAACATTTCTGTGGCAACAGTAATCGCTTGGGTCCGAGCCAATAATGATCTTGGGACCCTGGAGCTAACGCTGGCACACTGTACTTCAGTAACAATTCTGCAGGGCCAAGAGTTGCGATTAGTCATATAATCTGTTGTATTTAAATATGCAACAGGTTATATGAGTAATCGCAATTGAATCTTGAATTAGCTTGTTGAAATCAATGAATTCTACAGGGCAGTGAGTTGCGATTAATCATATAATGTTGTATTTAAAAGCTCGCGCAAACCCTACTTATTCTATCCAATTATGTCCAAAATTTATATTTCAGTTAATTCGCGTAGAAAATAATGATAGAATATTGATTGGTAATTGGGCTTCACGACGAATGACAACCAGGGAACGTTCATCGATAAACTAACAATGGTGAGAGCTACTTTAGGCTCGCCCTTTAAAGTGTGCATAAATAATCTTCTATTTGTTTAGACTAAGGCGCATTTAGGGCTAGAGCCTCAAGCTGCGAACAAATTTAGACTATGTATATAAAGTGCTTAGCATCATAATACACAGCCATTTCTGAATAAACAGAAAATTTTTAAGGTGGCATCGTTTTAGGTTATATCTCATATTGTGAATGCCTTCACAACGAGTTGCCATGATATTGCACTACTTTGAATAAGTAACGCTTCACCTAAGGAGAAGACTAATGTTACTTATTCTCAGATAGGTACCACCACCCAGACAGCACTGTTTCAGGGCTATAACCTAAAACGATGCCACCTTAAAAATTTTCTGTTTATTCAGAAATGGCTGTGTATTATGATGCTAAGCACTTTATATACATAGTCTTCTATTTGTATAATACAATATATATATAATACCATTAACAGCAGTTTTTCTAATAATTTTAATTCTTACCTGATTGTAAGACAACGTTCGATGTCTATTTTTAAATTTAAGTGTTTCTTATCTGAAAGCGTCTACTAGATCTGCTTAATGACATTTTAAAAGATTGCAATGAAAGATATTAAGGGCAAGAATGCGATTAGTAATTGACACGCTCGTATTTGACCGGAATAATCTTCTGGCTGATTTTTTTTTTTTTTTAACTTGTTTTATATGGGGCGTCCAAATACTGATTTTTTGTCACGTGACTATAGGCTCGACATTCAGAAACCATTACAGACAGCAACCCCCTCATACACGTGAGGGGGCGTAGCTCAGATGGTAGAGCGCTCGCTTAGCATGCGAGAGGTACCGGGATCGATACCCGGCGCCTCCAATTCGATTCTTTTTCGAATTGGAGGCGCCGGGAATGTGTTTATTTTTATAAACACATTCTTAAAAATGTGTTTATTAAAATAATAAATACGGTTAGTTAGTTAGTTAGTTGAGTTTTATTGGCGCATCAGCAACTTAGGCTATAATGCGCCAAAACTTTGTCAACAAAATTAGTAAAACATTCAGTGACCTAATGAATTAGGTCACTAAGTCAGAGTATAAAAACAATTGTAAACTGTAAAAGACAAATATCTGTAAACGAGTAACAATAGTAAACCTTAAAATAATAAGTTTTTTTTTTTTTTTTTTTTTTTAAATACGAGTAAAAAGGTTTACTGTTTTTAGGAAACTAAAAATAGCAGACACATGGTCATTGTCGGATAAAATCTGACTGAGTGTATATGGCTCAGTCAGATGGTTAAAAGCGGTATAACGAGCATTTCTAAAATTGGTACAGTCACATAAAATATGTTTGATGGATAAAATGGTGTCGCACTGCTCGCACATAGGAGGGTCATCAGCCCTCAGCAAAAAGGAGTGTGTTAGATGACAGTGTCCTATGCGGAGCCGAGCAAGAACAACTTCCTCTTTGCGATCCCTGCGTAAGCTGGACCGCCATGGATGGATCATAGGCTTAATTCGACATAGTTTGTTTGTAGTAATCAGTCGATGCCACGAATCTTGCCACTGAGATTGTAGGTTACTACGGATCACTTGCCTGTAGTCTGTATAGGGGACTAACAGGTCAAGATTATCCGTCAGAGCTGCCGATTTGGCTGCAGTGTCAGCCAAATCATTTCCTCTAATCCCGATGTGACTGGGGATCCAGCAGAATCGGATATCGAATCCACTTACAAAGAGGCTGTATAGTATCTGCTGGATTCGGGACAGGGTTGGATGATTAGTGTGTGACATCGCTGATAAAGCCTGTAGTGCACTCATTGAGTCGGCATATATAATACTCCGTTGGTAACGGTGTTTTCTTATGTGATCTACAGCTAACTCTATGGCATGCAGCTCTGCAGTGTAAATGCTGCAGTCAAGGGGTATCTGCTCTGATACGGTATTATTTGGAAAGACAGCAGCAGATCCCACATACGATTCTGACTTCGAGCCGTCTGTGTAAACTGGCAAGAAGTCAGAATGTTCTGCACGGTGTTGTGAATAGAGCTGAAGGTAGACAGAAGCTGGAGTATTAGACTTCGTCGCAAGTTTGAGCGAGAAGTCACATGCTGGTGTTTGTGCATGCCAGGGTGGAAGGGGCTCCTTTGGTGATCGAGCGACCTTGTCTACCGAGATGTTAAGCTCATTGAGTAGCTCTTGAACACGAATGCCGAATGGGCGATTGGCGGTCCGCCGTGTGTTATAAAGATTTTCCCATCGTGGCTCGAAAACGGATGTCCACGTGGGATGGTCCGGCAGGGACTTCAGCTTGAAGACATATTGTAGAGACAACTGCATTCGTCGAAGCGACAACGATGGTTCATTTGCTTCGACATACAGACTTTGGACAGGTGATGTTCGGAATGCACCAGTAGCGATACGAATGGCTTGGTGATGGATGGGGTCAAGCCAACGAACGGCGCTATTTCTGGCAGATGCATACACCTGAGACCCATAATCTAGTTTTGAGCGTACAAGTGCACGGTACAGACGTAGTAGAGTGCATCGGTCTGCACCCCAAGAGGTAGAAGAGAGAGAGCGGAGGATGTTAAGCCCTCTCGTACACTTCGTACGTAGCTGACGAATGTGTTGAACAAATGTCAACTTTTTGTCAAAAATGAGTCCCAGGAATTTTGCCTCTGATACGACTGGGATGGTGCTTTGTCCAAGTCGTAATTCAGGCTCAGGGTGGAGGTTACGTTTGCGACAAAAATGGACGCAAACGGTCTTCTCCGGTGAGAACCTGAAACCACTGGCCGTGGCCCAGATGTTAACACGGTCAATAGCTTGTTGCAGTTGTCTCTCAATAACCCTCATATTGCATGATTGAGAGAATATGCTGAAGTCATCGACATAGAGTGCACTGTTTACAGTTGGAGGAAGTTGTTCTGAAATAGAATTTATTTTAATGGCAAAAAGCGTAACACTTAAGACAGATCCTTGTGGTACCCCCTCCTCTTGGCAAAAAGGCCGTGAAAGGGAGGATCCTACACGAACTTGGAAATAACGGCAGGATAAAAAATTTTTAATAAAAATGGGAAGGTGGCCTCTCAGACCGAGATTGTATAGGTCTCTTAAAATACCAAATCTCCAAGTTGTGTCGTACGCTTTTTCCATGTCAAAGAACACCGACACCAAATGTTCTCTTTTTAGGAAAGCATCTCGGATAGATGTTTCCAGTCTAACTAAGTGGTCCAATGTGGACCTATTTCTTCGGAAGCCGCACTGAAAGCGGGAGAGAAGGTCATTCGACTCTAAATACCATAAGAGCCGAGCATTGACCATTCTCTCCAATATTTTGCACAGACAGCTGGTCAGAGCAATAGGACGATAGTTTTTTGGATATTTAGGATCCTTTCCTGGCTTAGCAAAAGCAAGAATAGTTGCCTTGCGCCAGGTTTCCGGAAAGTGCTCCTCGAGGAAGATTCTGTTGTACAGGAGGAGCAGACGGTCCATGGATTCTGGTGAAAGATGTTTGATCATTTCATAATGGATGTTATCTGGTCCAACAGCGGTAGCCTTTGTACGGGCGAGTGCTGTTTTCAGCTCATGGATATTAAATGGCCCATTGTATGGGTGGGATCCCTTCGATGTGAATTTAAGGGCCTGTTTTTCAGCGTTGCGCTTTAGGACCAGAAACTCTGGGGAGTAAGATGATGTTGCGGAGATTTTAGAAAAAGTTTCCCCAAGAGCATATGCTATTGCAGTAAAGTCTGCAATAGTACATCCATTATATTCAAGGACCGATGAGGGGTGCGCTGTGTATTTTCCCTTCATTTTCCGGATTTTATCCCAGACTACCTTAGAGTTGGTAGACTGGTTAATAGATGATGTAAAACGGATCCACGATTCCTTTTGACTCTGACGACGGATGTAGCGTGCTTTGGCTCGTGCACGTTTAAAGGCTATAAGGTTGGTCGTGGTAGGATATCGGCGGAATATCCCCCACGCTTTGTTTTGAGCCTTTTTTGCTGCTGTGCATTGTGAATTCCACCAGGGTTTGGGAAATGGTGGAAACCGGGCAGATGTTTTTGGAACAGTATTCGCAGCTGCTTGGACAATATTTTCTGTGATGTACTTAACTGCATCATTGATAGGCTCTTGACTGACTGTACTAAGATTAAAATTTGCCTGATGTTGGAAGGCAGTCCAGTCAGCCTGATCAAACTTCCACCGTGGTAGCCTGAAGGGAAGACATGGTCTCCCACTGTGTAACAAGGTTATCACAGGGAAGTGATCACTTCCGTATGGATTCTCCTCCACTTCCCAAGTGAGTGAAGGGAGCAGAGAAGGGGAGCAGATAGAGAGATCAATGGCAGAAAAGGTACGGGTAGGCATGTGGAAAAAGGTGTTTGTTCCAGTATTTAGAAGGGAAAGGTCATTGTCATTGAGCATACGCTCTATGACTCGTCCCCTTCCGTTGATGCTAGCACTACCCCACAGGGTGTTATGTCCATTCATATCCCCGAGAAGTAATAAAGGGGGAGGCAACTGCGTTAGAAGATCATCAAGGTCTGCCTGGGAGATGTCAGTCCCAGGTGGCAAATAAATAGAGCATACAGTTAATAAGAATCCCACTGAAAGGCGAATTGCAACAGCCTCTATGCTGGTTGTAATTAGCAAGGGCTGCACTGGGGTATGGTTACCCACAAGGATAGCCACTCCCCCATGTACAGAGCCGTCCGCAATTCTATCCTTTCGAAAAACTGTGATGTTGTGCATGGTGGGATCATCATTTGCCTTTAGATATGTCTCCTGCAAGCAAAAGCAAACTGGCTCGTGCTTTTGCAGGAGGGCCTTGATGTCATCTATATTTCGCCGGAATCCACGACAATTCCATTGTAGGAATTTAGCCATTATTTTGGCTTGGTGGGTCCATCAGGCGGCTTCCGAGGTGCTGAGGGCTTACTTTTGTCAGTCTTGGATTTATCTTTTTTGGGGAAGAAAGGACGCTGTCCCGTGTCCATTTCCTCCTCCGCAAAGAGTTCCAAGACTGACTCTTTGCCGACCGGGCTAGCCGAGTGGGTAAAGTACCTGCCCGGCAACCCAAAGGTCGCGGGTTCGATTCTCGCCTCGGGCTTGGATCAAAGTACTGCAAAAACTCCTTGGGAGGTGCAATATGGCCACAGAAGCCGATGCGCCAACAACTACCAAATCAAAAAAAAAAAAAAAAAAAACTGACTCTTCGGGTACCTCCTTCTGCTCGACATCCATCTTTTCTTGGGTACTAGGGGTGACTTCCCCTTTCTTATTCTTTTCTTTCATAACTACCTTTGTAATTTGTGGAGCATTAGGAGGTACCGATATAGGAGTGGCAGCTGATTGGTCCTTCTGTGTAGGTTTTTGCGAACCTAAGAGATACCTCGCGATGGGAGTGAAAGACTCCTTTGGAGGAATGGTCATGTCCGTCTGAGTTCCGACGGAACATCTCCCTGCTACCTTCTGGGCGTAGGTAGGTCTGTTGATATTCAGGGGTTTGACCGATTTCCTTGCCTCCTGGTATGATATATTTAGCTCTGCCTTCAGCCGTTGAATTTCTTTTTCTTCTTTCCACCTCTGGCATGCTCGCGAGTAGGCCGGATGTTCGCCCTCACAGTTAATACAGGTGGGTTTTGCGGCTGAACAAGCTGTTGTTTCGTGGTCCTTTGCACCGCATCGAGCGCATGTAAGGACTCCACGGCAGGCCATTTGAGAATGTCCATACTTCTGGCACTTAAAGCACCGTAAAGGGTTCGGAACGTATGGACGCACTGAACAGTTGATGTATCCAGCTTTAATCTCGTCAGGAGGTTTAGGAGTGTTAAAAGTCAGGATTACGCTCCTGGTTTTAACAATTTTTCCATCCCTTCGCGCAGTGATTCTCTTGACAGCAATGACGCCCTGTGGTTTTAATTCGGAGCAGATTTCCTCCTCTGTCACGTCGAGAAGGTCCCACTCCGAAATGACACCTCTCGATGAATTGAGTGTTCTGTGTGGTGTCACTGTTACAGGGATTGCTCCGATTGATGTTACTCGGAGTAGATGTTCGGATTGCCTGTCATTTTTTGTTTCAATTAAGAGGTCTCCAGAACGGAGCCTCTTAACTGATTTGGGAGAACCTACTAACCCATCTAACCCTTTTTGAATAAAAAAGGGCGACATTTTACCAATCGGTTTTTCACTGGTGGAATGAATAATTAGGAATCTTGGGACAGGCCCTGATGATGATGTTTCAGTTCGCTGCCTCTTTGTTGCAATAATATCTGCCTCTCCGTCTATATTTTCAGATAGGGACCGGGTTGGGGCCCCTGAAGAAGTAAGTTTCTCAGGATTCATGAAGGTTATTTAGTTGTTCAGTGCCCGGGCTCCCCACCCACCACGGAGCCCAAAGGGACGCCCACTACCCGGCATGCAATAAATGCGCTCGGGAGTGGGACGCCAGGGCTACCCAGACACTATACCCGCACCGCCGCCAGCCTGAATCCTGTCCCTCGGACCATGAGGGTAGGGGCGTGGCATTGACACGGTTGACCCTCGCAGGCGAACCTACTAGCCGATTGATCCTAGCCGGGCCTTCCAGGACCACCCGTCTTGTCGAAGCAGGGGCCAAAGTGGTGTATTGAAGCTGGGCCCCTCAACCACCAGGATCCCCCTTTCCGAATTTCCACGGGTCGCAGCGCACGGCAAACACGCCGGATTCCATTGATGTAAGCCCGGAACCTAGGCTGTGGGCGTTGGATCCCAGTGATGCTAGTCTGGAAGTCCAGCAGCGTCACTGGGAGGTCCCCTCACCACGTACAGGTGCCCACGTCGAGGGGAATAAATACGGTAGTTCTGAGTCCCGTTACCAATAGAAAAACTATTTATTGATAATTCTGGTCCCCAAGAGATTCATGAACAGTCCCTCTGCGCTCTTTTACAACCAATCGAAATCAGTCGTCCACGACCCCTACCCTTTGAAATTCCTTCATGGTGGAGACTGTTGTTGTTGTTGTATTAGGTTTTATTGGGCAATCAGCGACTAAGGCTATAATGGGCGAAAAAGATCAAGAAAAAAGCAGATTAATACACTGGTGTGCAAAACTTAAGGACAAACATTATTTCAAAAGGTTACAACCACAAAATCAAACGAAACAGCCTGTGGCGATTTGCATAACTGTGGCCGTTCAGTAGAAAGCTGGTGCATGTGCAAAAATTTGAATCGTGATGAGAGGGCTCACATAAACAGATAAAAGCAGTAGTTCAGCAGTTATGTGCAAATTACCGAATGGTGAGCACGATTGTTACAGATGTTCCATTGGTTTCATAGAGTGCTACAAACAACGAAATGGCCAGTAGACAACATCTGGATGACTTTACCCTGGGTCGAATAATTGGGAAGGTCGAAGTGCGAGGAGTGTGGCTGCAGAATTCGGTATCGCCCATAGCATCTCTCACGTGCGTGGTCGGCTTTCAGAACGACAGATATAACTGTTCGCAGGACCAATGGTCCTTCGAACAGCTGCACGTCCACGAAACACAACGCTCAATGATGACCGCTATACAGTCCTACAGGCCAAGAGGGACCGATACCAGAGAGCGGGATCCATTGCAAACAGGGCGTAGGATATCGCGGTTTACTGTGGCCAGGCGACTCCACAAAGGTGGGCTGTTTGCCCGACGGCCAGTACGCTGTGTTCCTTTAACACTGGAGAGCAGCGCAATGGGGTAAGGTACTCTTTACTGATGAGAATAGATTAAGTCTCAGCAGCGATTATGGACGTCAGCTAATCTGGCGAGAGGTTGGCACACGGTATCACCCCGCAAACATCACTGAAAGGGATCGATATGGCGGTCGAGGTGTTCTCGTCTGGGAGGCCTTATCTTCGATGGACGTACACAACTCCAGATACTGGAAGGCGGTACTGTAACCGGTGCACGCTACTGTACTGAGGTAATCCACCCCCATGTCCGTCTGTTCCGAGGTGCCATTGGCCCGAGCTCGTGTTTATGTATGATAACGCCACACCCCATCGCACTGCAGCTGTTGATATGATTTTGGAAAGTGAGAACATTGCTTGTATGGATTGGCCTGCCCGTTGCAGCGATCTAAATCCCATCGAACAAATATGGGACGCTCTGGGGAGACCCTAGCGGCACGTCCACATCCACCAGAAAATGTTCACCAGCTGAAGATGGCCGTGACAGAGGAATGGATGATGTTACAGCAAGAACTTATCAACAACATTGTTCTAAGTATGGATAGGCGGTGGAAAGCCTGCATTGACATTGGGGGTGGCCATATCTCCTACTGAGGACCACCTCTTCCCTTTGTTCTGTCTTTGGCAGTGATGCATCTGTATCATGGCAGCCAGTGCTATGTTGGCATTTTTGAATAAAGTTTTGTTTCCTTCATAATTTCTGTACCTCACGAGGTTCCTTTGGTATGCTTTTCCCTTATCTAGGCCACTCCTATGAGAAGCTACAGGTGAAAACCTGACTGGTCCTTAAGTTTTGTACACCAGTGTATTTCAGTGACCTAAGGAATTAGGTCACTAAATCAAGATAAATAGTAAAAAAAAATATATAAAACAATAACTTTTATATAAGTGTAAAATGATTTGAACATTTTAAATAATTAAAAACAGCTGATAAATTTACATCGTTGGTTAAAATCTTACTGAGTGTATAAGGTTCAGTCAGATGGCTAAAAGTAGTAAAATATGAACGATGCTCGTGCCTGTAAAGTGGACACTCGGATAAAATAAATAAATTTTATGGTTAAAAAGATGTCACATTGCTTACACACATACACACACACGCACACAGGAGAGTCATCTGCCCTTAGCAGAAATGAATGAGTAAGATGGCTGTGTCCTACGCGGAGGTGAACAAGACCAACTTCCTCTCTGCGGTTCCTGCGCAGAAAGGAAGTTGTCACAGTTCATTACAGGTTTTCTCTGATAGAGCTTGTTTGTGAGCTGCCCATACCAAGATTGTTGCCACTGGGAGAGTAATCTTTTGCGTGTTAGCCTGTAGTCCGTATAGGGGTTTATGATTGTTGCGGTAACCTGGCTGCACCGTTGGCCAAGTTCATTACCCTTGATCCCATTGTCGCTTCGGATCCAGCAGAAACGGATGTCAAAAGAACACACAAAAAGAGAATATAACATCCGCTGAACCCGAGCCAGGAGTGGATGAAGATTATATCTCATCCCAGAAAAAACCTAGTACACTTAAAGAGTCTGTATACTCCATACACTTTTGGTAATTATGGGTTTTAATGTGGCCCACGGCTAATTCAATAGCATACAACTCTGCTGAGTATATGCTGCATTCGTTAGGTATCTTCTCAGATATAACGTTATCTGGAAAGATGGCGGCAGGCCAGACAGATAACTCTGACCTCCAACCATCAGTGAAGACAGGCAAGAGGTCAGAGTATTAGTCTCGGTGGGCAGCATAGAGTTGTTGATAGACAGAATTGGGAGTGGTAGTCTTTCTCCACTCGTTAATAGAGAAATTGCACGGTGTTGTTCGAACATGCCAGGAGGGAGGGAATTGGTTGCCAGGTTGATAGGGCAACATTGTCTACGGTTATGTTTAACTCTCTAAGTAGCTCCTGGACACGAGTACCAAAGGACGGTTGGCAGTCTGGCGGGTGTTATAAAGATTTTACCATCGTGGCTCAAAAACGGATGTCCACGTGCGATGGTCTGGCAGGGATTTTATTTTAAAAGCGTACTGTAGAGATAACTTTTTCCAGAGAAGCGATAACGATGGCTCATATGCTTCGACAAAGAGACTTTGGACTAGAGATGTTCGAAATGCTCCGTGACAATACGAATCGCCTAATGGTGGATGGGGTCCTCTACGGTGGAGGACCTGGCGGTATGGTAGATCCGCCAAATTACTGCCAATCATAAAATTAATATCTCCCTGTTTGCAATGTTTACAGTTCGAATTTGTCTAAGGTTACATATTTTTAAATACCTTTGGGACCTAAGGTGCTTACGAATAATAACCGTCCTCCCCACACCAGGTGAAAAAGACCTAAATTAAAAATCCCGTCAATGACGCGAGAAATTTTTATGAGCCTTTTTCACAGCGTGGCTGATTAAGGCCTCAGGTGAGGGTAGAATAGTTTTTTCTCCCGGAAACTAGGATTTTTCGTCCAACAGCAGATCGACCATGGCACACACGCAATTTACAGACATTTTATACACGGCGCAATAAGACCTAAGTTGTTGATGCTCCTAAAAAAAAAAAAAAAAAAAAAAATCTAAATGATATCGGAAATTCTGAAAAAACAAAACAAAAAAAAAAACACTCGGTTACATAATAATGATAATTTTTCTGTTTATACTCCGGGACAACCAAACGGTCAGAGCAGTTTACACAATACACAGAATACAAGAAACAGCACCGTATCCAGCAGTCACGGGCTTAAACCCCGGTCACTCAAGGCACGTATACTTATGCACCCGCGCGCTTGACCACTAGGCTACGGCGGCCTTGCTCTTCTCTAGGAGACGTGACGGAGTGAAACATTCTCCTAGAGGAGATGTGACCAAGAATGTTTCTCACTATTTGGAACACCCCTTCTGTTCTGGATCAAAATTATAATCAATGTCCCATCCAGAATTACCAACGAGGAAAAGAAGACATTCTAGTTATTGGTGCCTGGATCCTAACTTATACGGCGCAATTCTGTCTTTGTACATTAACAAAAGGTGACATTTTTCGAGAGATCGAATTTTTTGAAAGAATGCATTAAAACTAGTCAAGCAACACCTATATCAGAATTATTTTAGAATTGTTTCGATTAGTTCCATATTTCACTCAAATAAATACACCGATGTCTTCAGACATCACCGTTTCTAAAGCAGGTTTTTTCTGTTTATAAGATGAAAACTATCTTCGAAAATCTCGGGACCAACCTTCCTGTTCCATCTGATGCTGATTAGCAGATCCTCGCTTAAAATGGCTCCAGAAAGTTCCTCCACTTATGAATTTAGAAGTCCCTAGACTTCGTAGCGTGTTGCAAGTGAACAATTCATTCAACCACAGAAATCATTATCAAAGTACATTCGATGGAGTTCTTTATGTCGAGTGGGAAATAAAATTATTGCGTCGCTCTCAATATGATTCTTTCTCTGCATAAGATGATAGTGAGGCCGCACTTGGAATATTTTATTCAAGTCATTACCGACAAAGACAAAGACATAGGAGTCAAAGAAGTCAAATAATCGCAGATTAGCGAGGCGCGCGCTAAACGAAGATGAGAACTAGAAATCTTGAAGACATCTTAGGAGGAACCCAATTGAAGTGAAGAAGGCCCTGAAGCGTCAGTAAAATGAACCAGGTAGGTATATTCTCAGGTAGTAAGAAAAACGAGAGCCAGGAGAGACAAATTTGAAATCTTAAAGTGCAATACAAGGCTGGATCTCATGAAGGTTACCGTCGGGCATCGTTTTGTAGATCACTGGAGTAAATTACATGGCAAGTTCGGGAAAAGTTACTTAAAGTTACTTGGAGGAGATGTGTTATTGCAATTCCCCTATACGCGTCGCAAATCTGGTCTTCAGCTTCTGAGTATCAAGGCTTTCCTTGGGCTTGAATACTGGCTCTTGAGGTGGCTAAACAGAATTTCAGCTAAGCCTTTTACCATCTCAAGAGCTATATTATAGTTCAATCTAGAGGTCACGCCCTGGAGACAAATAATCACCTTAAGAAATATAATGACGCTCGCTCAACTCTCAGCGGGATGGCTGGAATCACCAAAAACCCGAGAGTGGATAATAACACCCGGCGAAAAACAAAGACGAGTTGCAGATAAGTAACCGCAACACGGGGCCGCATTTACAAAGTTGGACAGTCTAGGAAGATTCTTTCCAGCAAACACTTTAAAGCTGTTTAATACCGTAAATATCAACCAGGAAAAACTTTGCAAAAGCAAATCATATAGAAAAGAAGTGCTTGAAAACTCCAACCTGCAGATACAGACGTAAGCAAACAGATACAGCGCCCTCGTCTTCGCGGCATGAGCCGCCAGGCTTTTGGAATCCCAATCTCATCATTAAATAGATTGCAAGATATGTCCTACCTATCGCACTCTATTTCCACAGAAGAAACCGGATGCTGTAAATAGTAAAATGAAATTTCAAGTTTTTATTTTGTTAAATTGTAGTATATTGTATCACTGTCATACCTGGAGTTGTTTTTTTTTTTTATGCTACATGTTGTACGCTGTTCAGCTGTAAATATGGTGAATCTCCCACTATGCGAGTCAATCCAGAATATGTGCTATTCAGTTGTATAACTGCTACATTCAGTGGGAAGTGAAACAGAGATGGTGTTATAGGGAAAGACGGCTCCAGCACCTACTCCACTCTCAGACTTTGATCCATCAGTGTATACTTTTGTAAAATGGGGGTAATTTTGTGTGTGAGCAGTATGGAGTTGCTGTATATTGATATTTGCAAACGAATGTGTTCCCCAGTTTAGGAAATAGCTGTCTCAGGATGGTTTAATAGAAGACTATGGAGGATCTGATCTGTTTGAATCTTGCAGGGCTTGTCAAGATGTATATTCCAAGTTTGTGATAATGCCTGCGATCTGATGCCAGTAGGCTGAACTGCTCTAGGTTTATTTCTGTAGTACATTGTGAAGTGTAGATCATTAAGTATTGGCCTAATGGGGTGAGTAGGTAGACTGAATTTTGGCCGCATAGTTCAGACGTAACATCTTTATCCTGAGGCTGAGCGGAGGTTCATGGGCTTCGATATAAAGACTTTGTACTGGCGATGTTCTATAAGCGCCTACAGCAATCCTGAGGTGAGAATGTTGAATAGGGGCAAGCCGTGCTAGCATGCTTTCCCTAACAGAATCATACACCGGTGTGCCATAATCAAGGCGACATCTGATTAGGGCTCTATATAAGTGAAGTATGGTGTAGCGATCTGCACCCCATGATGTAGAAGCGATAACTCTTAGTAAGTTCATTTTTTTCTGGCAGGCAGTCCGTAGATGTTTGATGTATTCTGAGAAGTTCAATTTATTATCAAAATCACTCCAAGGAGACGAACGCTGTTCACAACAGTGATAGGATGATTCCTTAAGTGTATTTCAGATTCTGGATGCATCTTTTGTTTGTTAAGATAAGATAGTCGATAACCATTCTGTGCCATCTATAATTCAATATTATTAATTAAGGTTTGCAGTGCCTCTCAATAAAGCTCATATTCTGCAAACTGCAAGAGACAGTCAGATCATTGACTGTATTGGGAATATTTTTGGTCATCTGATTTATTTTTATTGCAAATAAGGTTGCACTAAGAACAGAGACCTGAGGAGCTCCTTCTTCTTGCATATATGTTTTGGAAAGGACTTGCCGATATCGAACTTGAAAGGTCCTCTGCTGTAGGAAATTCTGTATGAAATACCGTAAGTGTCATCCAGAGAATGAAGATCTCTCAAGATACCAAAACGCCAAGTGGTGTCAAAGGCCTTCTCTCTACCGAATTATGCCATGATGAGATGTTTATTTTGGATAAACGCATTCCTGATGTTTGTTTCTGCTTTGATCATGAGATCCAGGGATGATCGGTTTTTTTCTAGAACCAAATTGATTATCGGAGATCATATTTTGGGAATCGAGATACAACGTTCGTCGACGGTGTCTGGGGAATGAATGTTTCATGAAGATGTGATTGTAGAAGGTCAGAGCGAGGACAGCGATTTATTATCTTGTTATTTAATTATTTAATATTAAAATTAAAATTATATATTACCTAATGTTGTAGCATTATGTAATATATTCCATCAGAGCCAGCAGCGCTATTCTTTGCGGTGGATAGAGCCTCTTGAAGTTCTAGCATGAATGGTTGCTGTACGATAGAAAGGATGTGGTTCTGAAATTCAGATTGGATTTTTCGGCTAAAGCCTTAATCTTTTGAAATGATGGATCATATGCCGTCGATTCAGATAACTGTGAAAATGCTGTCCCTAGGGTATTTGCAATCTCTGTAGGAGTAGACAACTCCAGCCCATTCCAGGTGAAAAGTGTGGAGGACAATGAAGGAAGTCTTCCATTTAATCGCCTTATTTTGCTCCATATAATTCTTACGTCGTTGTTGTTGGAGTGTGATTTATTGCCGCAAGGGCTGCAATGGCCAAATTGCGCTTATTGCTTTGGAGTGTTGGTAAATTGTATATGAAAGGAAATAGTTCTAGGAGTGACTGTATACGTTGATTATTTTTAGATAATTAAACAGCTCTGATAGATTGGCATCATTTACAAGTATAAGAGCTAGTTGCAAGGGTTTGTGTGAGTGAGTTAATTAAAGATCTGAAACATTCGATTCTAGCCGAATTGTAGCGTGCACATTCAATGATAATATGTTTCACTGTAAGAATGGAGACTCTTCTCCTAGCAATAAAAATAGATGCGGTAGATGCGTATAGCCAATTCGTGCTCTTGCAAGCACGACCTCTTCGTCCCTGTTTAATCGGGAACTAGATCTCCATAGCTGTGGATGGATTTTGTTTTATTTCAAGAAGCTTGTTGGCTATCTGATTATGCCACATTTCAGACCACATCTCAGTACATACCCGCCATATGATTGGTTTGTAGTCAGAATAAGGAACTGGGATGGAATCAAAGAAAGCAGGGTGTTTTGTTGCTTCGTCTGCAAGCTCGTTTCCTGGAATTCCAACGGGGCTGGGTATCCAGCAAAACGTGACAGTCAGCTTATTTTTATTGAGGTGACATAACTGTGATCTGATTTGTGTGAGAAGTGGATGGAAATTTTGTGGTTTATTCTGTAGGGCATTCACTGTACTTAAAGAGTCTGTGTATGTTATGACTTGGGTATTTAGAAGATCATTAAGGAGATTTAAAGCCATTTTGATTGCATATAGTTCAGCAGTAAAAACACTGCATTCAAATGGTAATTGGACAGAAACAATGGATGTAGGACTGATTACTGCAGCTCCCACGGATATATCAGTTTTGGATCTGTCTGTGTATATCTGAAGACTATGAGCATTGGCCAATGCATGATCTGCGTGTAATTGTCGGTTGGTTGGTTGGTTGGTTATTGGACGTTTAATGGCGCATCAGCAACTAAGGCTATCATGCGCCAAGTCTAGGGTAATAAAATATAAAATATAAAATAGCATATCTAGTTAATATATTATACACAAAAATATGGCATAGACCATTTACAATATGCTAAACATGAGGGCAGTCTAAATAAAACTATGTAGATTAATCAGTTCTAAAAACCTGAATACATCTGACACATTGTCATCGTCGGATAAAATCTGCCTGAGTGTATAAGGCTCAGACAGATGGTTAAAACATGAACGGCGTTCATTATTAAAATATGTACATTCGACTAAAATATGACGGATACTTAAAATTGCTTTACAATGTCTACACACAGGACAATCATCAGCCCTCAGCAAATACGAATGCGTCAGGTGAGAATGTCCTATGCGTAGCCTAGCAAGAATTACTTCCTCCCGTCGGACCCTGCGCTGACTAGAATGCCAAAGCATTATTTCAGGCTTAATTTCATTCAGTTTGTTGGTAGGGCATGCATTCCAAGCTTCTTGCCAACGCGCGCATAATTTTTTGTAGATAGATTGCTTGCAGTCTGTATAGGGGACTGACAAACTGATGCGACTTTGTGGCGTTGCTGATTTTGCTGCTGCATCAGCTAAGTCATTGCCTCTGATACCAACATGGCTAGGGATCCAGCAAAAGCGAATATCAAAATTTAACTCTAAGAGGGAGTGTAATATTTGCTGCACCCGACATAACACTGGGTGAGTGCTTCTCACAGTGGATAAGGCCTGTAATACGCTTAGAGAGTCCATATATAGCATGCACTTTTGGTAGTGGTGGGTTTTTATATGATCCAAGGCCAGTTCTACTGCGTGTAGCTCTGCAGTGTATATGCTACATTCACTTGGAATATGATTACAGATTGTTTTGCTTGGGAAGACACAAGCAGATCCCACAAACTCTTCAGATTTCGAGCCATCTGTATATACCGGCAAGAATTCAGAGTGTTCGGCAAGGTGTGCTGCAAAGAGTTGCCGATATATACATGGCGATGTGTTAGCTTTCAGCCAACTCCTAAGACTGAAGTCACAAGACGGAGATCGTATATTCCAAGGGGGAAGATCTTGCTTGACTGACGTTGATATATTATCCAACGTGAAGCCAATATCATGAACCAGCTCTTGAATCCTGATACCAAAAGGCCGACTGGCAGTTTTACGCGTATTATATAGATTTTCCCACCGTGGCATATAAATCGATGTCCACGTAGGATGGTCAGGCAGGGATTTTATTTTTATAGCATATTGTAACGACAATTGCTGACGTCGAAGCATCAATGGCGGTTCATTGGCTTCAACGTATAGACTTTGGACAGGCGAAGTACGGAAAGCCCCTGTGGCAATCCGAATGGCTTTATGGTGGATTGGGTCAAGCCATCGGAGTACAGAAATTCTAGCAGAAGAGTAAGCTTGGGAGCCGTAGTCAAGTTTAGAGCGAACAAGTGCTCGGTATAGACGCAATAATGTGCTTCTATCTGCTCCCCAAAAGTTGGAGGAGATAGCACTGAGCATGTTCAAACCCCTCATGCATTTTGCTCTAAGCTGACGGATATGGTGTAGGAATGTCAGTTTTTTATCAAAGATAAGTCCCAAAAATTTTGTTTCTGCTACCACAGGAATTGGATTTTGTCCCAGTCTAAGTTCCGGGTCAGGATGTAGATTCCGTTTGCGGCAGAAGTGTATGCAAACGGTCTTTTGCGCAGAAAACGTAAACCCATTGGTTAAAGCCCAGGAACTAAGGTAATTGAGTGCTTGTTGCAATTGTCGTTCAATAACTCTCATGCTACAGGAGTGACAGAAAATACTAAAATCATCAACGTACAAGGCACTATTTACTGAAGGAGGAAGCTGTTTTGTAATGGAGTTAACTTTGACTGCAAACAGCGTAACACTGAGGACAGAGCCTTGGGGAACTCCTTCCTCTTGACAAAAGAGGCGAGACACACTGGATTTAACACGAACCTGGAAGAGTCGTTTAGATAAAAAATTTCTGATAAAAATAGGGAGGTGGCCTCTCAGACCAAAAGAATAGAGGTCTTTTAAAACACCGTACCTCCAGGTTGTGTCATAAGCTTTTTCCATGTCAAAGAAGACTGATACCAAGTGCTCACGCTTTAAAAACGCATCGCGAATCGCTGTTTCCAGTCGGATTAAATGGTCCAAAGTGGAATGATTCCTTCGGAAGCCGCACTGAATTTTGTTCAAAAGGTCATTTGCCTCAAGGTAATATATAAGGCGGGCATTCACCATTTTTTCCAAAATCTTACATAAGCAACTGGTCAGAGCAATTGGACGATAGTTGCTAGGAATTTTGGGATCTTTTCCTGGCTTTGGAAAAGCGAGGACAGTTGCCCTACGCCAAGAAACGGGAAATTGATCCTCCAAATAAATTCGGTTGTAGAGATGTAGCAACAGCTCTAGAGAGTGAGATGATAGATGTTTTATCATCTCATACTGAATTTCATCTGGCCCTGCGGCACTCACTTTCGAGGTAGCAAGTGCAATGGTTAATTCCACTTCACTAAAAGGCAGGTTATAAGTTTCGGCTTTGCTTGAAGCGAATTGAAGTTTTTGTTTCTCCGCTTTCTTCTTTAACACTAGAAACTCAGCAGAGTATGAAGTTTCAGCAGATATAGTGGAGAATACTTCTCCTAGAGCGTTGGCAATAGCAGTTGGGTCTGCTAATGTACAACCATTATGTTGTAACATAGATGAAGGAGCTGATTTGTATTTACCCTTCATCTTCCGAATTGTATCCCAGACAACTTTGGTACTGGTCATCTGGTTAATTGAAGATGTAAACTTGACCCAGCATTCCTTTTGGCTCTGTCGGCGTATAAATCGTGCTTTAGCACGGGCACGTTTAAAAGCTATAAGATTTGCGGTGGTGGGGTAACGTCGGAATTTTCCCCATGACCGATTTTGTAACTTTCTTGCTTCTTTACAATCTTGGTTCCACCATGGCTTAGGAAAGCGTGGAAATCGGGAGGATGTTTTTGGGATTGCAGTTGCCGCTGCGTGGATAATACACTCTGTGATATACTTCACTGCTTCATCAATTGATTCCTGCTGAATTTGTACAGGATCAAATTCAGTGAGTAGTGAAAATTTACTCCAGTCTGCTTCATCATACTTCCAGCGTGGAATTCTAAATGGATGACAAGGTTGTCCATTCACAATGGTAGATATTACGGGGAAATGGTCGCTTCCATAAGGATTCTGTTCCACTTCCCAGGAAAGCAAAGGTAGCAGAGAAGGCGAACAGATGGAAAGATCGATGGCAGAGAAAGTACGGGTAGGCATATGGAAATAGGTGTTTATTCCCATATTTAGTAACGACAGGCCGTTATTGTCGAGAAAACGTTCAACAATACGACCTCGTTCATTAGTTTCTGCACTACCCCACAGGGTACTATGTCCATTAAAGTCTCCAAGAAGGCAAAAAGGAGAGGGCAATTGCGTAATAAGATCGTCGAGATCTACCTGGGAAATGTGTGTACCAGGAGGCAAATATATAGAACATATTGTAAGTAAAGACCCTATTGCTAAACGAATGGCTACTGCTTCTAAATTAGTGTTCAATTGAACTTGTGAGAAAGGGGTATGGTTGCCCACAAGGATTGCGACTCCTCCATGGGCCGGGCCATCCCCGTTTCTGTCTTTACGAACAACAGAAAGATTTCGAAAGATGGGGTCATCATTTGCCTTTAGGTACGTTTCCTGCAAGCAAAAGCAAATAGGTTCATATTTGCGCATTAGCATTTTGACATCCTCCATATTTCGTCGCAATCCACGACAATTCCATTGCAGTAATTTAGCCATTATTACTTGGAATTAGTGGATCCGTTGACTGGCTTCCGAAGTGATGCGGGTTTTGATTGGCCCGCTTTGGGTTTTATTCTGCCTTTGGGAAATTGAGGGCGCCCAATATCCATTTCTTCCTCTGGATGAAGATCCAGAATAGATTCTTCTGCACTTTCAGCTTCTTCATTTACCTCCATTTCCTCCTGTACCTCACTAATAACAGGCGGGGTTTTTGTTGGAGGTGATTTTCCTTTAGGTGCTACTTCCTTCGGTGGTATTGAAATGGGAGTAGCGACTGCTTTATCTTGCTGTGCTTGTGTCAACAAGTATCTAGCTTGGGGTGCAAAAGAATCACGTGGCGATATTGAAATATCAGTTTGCGTCGAAATTGAAACCTTCCTCAAAACTGCTTGTGCATAAGATTTTCCACTGTTTACTGGTGTTACCTGTTTCTTCGCTTCCACATATGGGATGTTCTGTTCCGTCTTGATTTTTTGAATTTGTTTTTCGTCTTTCCATCTTTGGCATGCTCTTGAATATGCAGGGTGTTCACCGCCACAGTTCAAGCATGCTGGTTTCGAGGCAGAACATTCCTTTGTGTCATGTTCTTTTGCTCCACAGCGGGCACAAGCAGGTGATCCACGACATGACATCTGAGAGTGGCCATATTTTTGGCATTTGAAACATCGCAACGGGTTTGGAATATACAGCCTTACAGGACAGTTCAAATAACCAGCCTTGATGGAAGTAGGCGGTTTAGGTGTGTTAAATGTAAGGATAAGAACCCTAGTTGGAACTAGTTTTCCCTCCTTACGCATAAATATCCTCTTAACAGCTGTAACTCCTTGATCTCTCAGTTCGGTGCATATCTCCTCTTCAGATGTTTCAAGGAGATCCCACTCGGCAATTACGCCACGCGATGTATTCAATGTCCTGTGTGGTGATATCTTAATTGGAATTCCCCCAAGAGATGTTGCTTGGAGGAGCGATTCTGAATGTCGCACTGAGGAAGTTTCAACTAAAAGGTCACCCGATCTAAGTCGTTTTACCGACTTCGGGGACCCTGCCAGCCCTTCAAGACCCTTCTGAATGAAGAAGGGCGACATTTTACCTATATCCTTTTCACCGGTAGAATGTATGATAAGGAATCGAGGTACAGGAGGTGGTGCAGCTTCTGTTCGGTGTTTCTTTTTTGATGTTATATTATCATCATCAATTTCAGGTAGGGACCTCGTAGAGGCCCCAGAGGGGTTTGAAAGATTTAAATTACTCATAAGAGTAAAAAGAAAATGTCTGATGCCTAAGTACCTCACCCACCACCGAGCCCAACGAGGGGACGCCCACTCGTGAACTAGCAGGTACTGCGTACACGAATGGGACGCCGAGTTCGCTTAGAACACCATACCCACGTTACCAATAAGTCTTTATCCCGTCCCAGGACCAAAGGGAGGGAGACTTATTGGAACGCAGTTGACCCTAGCAGTATAAAACCACCCGCCGATTGATCCCAGTCGAGCCGGTCCGGGACCGCCCGTCTTGTCGAAGCAGGGGCCAAAGTGGTGTATTAAGGCTGGGCCCCTCAACCACCAGGATCCCCCTTTCCGCTTCCACGGGTCGCGGCGCACGGCTGCACACGCCGGATTCCAAAGATGTAACCCTGGAACCAAGGTATGGGCGTTAGATCCCAGTGATGCTAATCTGGAAAACCAGCAGCATCACTGGGAGGTCCCCTCACCACGTACAGGTGCCCACGTCGAGGGGGTGTAATTGTCTAAGATTGTGGTTTGATAGGGAGTGTTTTCCCCACTGAATAAAATAGTTAACGTAAAGAGGTATATACATTGCCCATGGTATTTGTACTACATCTGTAGCTTGAGAGATGTTTCCCAGACAGATGTTCCAATGTTGGGTTAGCTCTTGTAGCCGGATACCAGCAGGTTTGTTTTCATTGGGTTTATTTTTATACAAATTTTCCCACTGAGGTTCAAACAGATATGTCCAGATGGGGTGCGAAGGGAGGCTATGTAATTTGGCTGCATAGTTAAGAAGCAATAATTTTCTCCTAAGATATAGTGGAGGTTCATTGACGTCTATATACAAACTTTGCATCGAGAGCAGATAGAGAGATTTATTGCAGAGACTGTTCCTGTTGGGAGGTGGAGATAAGTTGATGAGCCAGTTTTAATATGGTTAGATTTTGAATGTCGACGATCATTTCAATGAGTTGTCCTCGTTTGTCTGCACTGGGAGATTTCCACAATGGATAGTGTCCGTTGAAGTCGCCCACAAAACAGAAAGAAGTTGGCAACTGCAGAATGAGATCTTCAAGTTCGTGAAGGGCACAAGGATAACTGGGCTGCAAGTATGTAGTTACAAACAAGTGTTAGAGTAATGTCAATCGCTATTCGCGTGGCAACAGCTTCAATAGCAGTTTGTAACAGAATGCGTTTACAAGGGACTCGTGAGTCTACGAGTATAGCTACACCTCTATGAGCATTAGTGGTAGCAGGTCTCTCTTGCCTAAAGAGAATATAATTTTTTTATCGAGGGAGAGACCTGAGGTGTTAAATATGTCTCCTGAAAGCAGATTCCAACTGGATTATGTTACAAAATTATATCGTGGATGTCATCGACATTGCTTCGAAAGCCTCTGCAGTTCCATTGGACGACGTTTTTCATTGTTTGGGTTTAAATGGAGAAGCTGTGTCTGTCTCCTTTTTGGAAGTCTGTTTCAGGAGGTCAATTTTCATTTTGTCTCTCTTTAAAAAAACAGGTCTTGCATCTATTTCGCCTTCTGGATGGATTTCCAGAACGGTTTCAATTTCCTCTTGACTGTAAGTCTCATTTGTATCCATAAGGAAAGATTCAGCATATTTTTTGTTAACAGAATCAGAGTTTTCTGTTTGAACAGGTCTTACGGGAGTTGTATGGGCAACAGGTGGTGTTGTGACTGGCATATTACTAGATCTATTAGAAGTCTGAGGGTTTAGATACGGAAGAGAGTAAAGATCGAGCCCATTCAGAGATAGAGATGCTTGGCGGAATTGATGTATCAGTCTGAACTGATATTGAATGAAATCTTTGAGCAGCATCGGCATAGGTACGTCTTGGCATCAGTTGCTGTAATTGTTTTCTTGCTTCAGAAAACGTGAAAGTTTCTTTTCTATCTTGTACCTCTGCACTTTTTCATGTCTCCACTGGTCACATATTTTAGAGAAGTCAGGGTGATTGCCTTTACAATTAGAGCAAAGTGGAGACAGCGATTTACAATCAGCTTGGGTAGGCTCCTTTGAACCATAGTTAGGGCATACTACATTTCCTTGACAGACCGTTTGGGACTGTCCGCATTTTTGACATTTAAAACATCTTATTGGATTTGGGATATACAGACGAATGCGTCAGTTCAAATATCCGGCTTTCACCAATGAGGGGAGGTTTGGTGTACTAAATATCAGTATGATGCTACGTGTAGCAATCAGTTTGCCATCTTTCTTCAGCATAATTCTTTTCCCTTGTGTGATCTTCAGATCCTGCAATTCATTGACAATTTCCTCTCTGACACATTCATTAGGTCCCATTCTGAGATGAAACCTTTGGAGGTATTGAGTGTAGCATGTGGTGACACCTTGACTGGAATTTCACCGAATGTGGTGAGTTTGAGAAGGGACTCAGAGTGTTCGAAGCTGGTGGTCTCAACTAGTAGGTAACCAGATTCAAGAAGGCTCAACATTTTCGGAGAATCTGCTACATTTAACAGACATTTTTGTATAGGAAATGGCGATAGATTTCCTATGGCCTGATTCGTTAAGAGATGCAATTCGTCAAGGGATCAGGAAACTTGGATGTTCTACTCTGGAAGCATCATTCTTCAGTCTCTTTCTGTTGGTTGCGTCATCATCGGGTTGGTGCAAATCCATTGAATTTGGATTTGCTGTCTGTATCCGAGGAAAGTTGTCGAAATCCACATTTTGCTCATTTTGGCCCTGGGAGTTTCGGAAACCCTGAGTTTCCTGGAATAAAATTCACTGGCTCCTCTGCTAACTCGGTCATTGCGTGGAAAAAAAACTTCCAAACCTTTCTCCCTTTCCTATGGAAGGTATTCTTCAACTTTGGCGGTTATGAGAACTGTATCCAGAAGTTCTAAGTAGGTTAACGTAGAACAGTGACTGTAATCACTACGGTAACTGCGATGGTACAAGGAAAAATTTGAAGAAATAACGTATATCTGTTCCGTAAATTTTTTACCGATTCCGAAGTGTTTTGTTTGCTCAGAAATGATTGAAAAAGCACTGCTATAAATAGAGTAGTTAAATATTCAATATAATAACCCTAAAAATAGTTATTAAAAGCAACAAAGAAATCTTATATATAGGAGTTCGTTGTTCACATACACTGCGCTGTCACTTTATTAGGTACACCCCTGCTATACACACAAATGGTTTGTCCCACAACGTTGCAAATCCCATCACCACAATTGTGGATATAAATGCAGCAAAACAACCTTTCTATTATCAGTTAGCGTACAAACCGTAGCAAGAATGGGGAAAAGGAGTGACCTAACGGACTTCGAACGTGGAATGGTAATAGGTGCAAGACGTGCTGGACAAAGCATCTCTGAAACGACAGTTCTACTGAACTTATCACGAACCACAGTTCAAAGGGTGTATCGAGAATGGTGCAACGAACAGAAAACATCCTCTTAACAGCACTCCTGTGGAAGAAAATCGCTTGTTGAAGAGAGAGGTCAGAGGAGGATGGCTAGAATTGTGCAACAAGCAGACTGGCGCACATCACCTCAAAATATAATCTTGATGCGCAGAACAAAATATCGCAACTGACCGCTAGTCGCACTTTGTCGCGAATGGGCTACAACAGCCGACGGCCTCATCGCGTACCTTTCTTATCAATGAAGAACAAGGGAGCACGCCTCCTGTGGGTACAGCAACACCAGCACTGGGCTATCGAGTATTGGAAAACAGTTGCTTGGTCTGACAAGTCGAAGTTCCTGGTGCATCATGTTGATGGAAGGCTCAGAATTTGGTAAAAACAACATAAATCCATGGACCCGTCATGTCTGACGACTACAGTGCAAGGTGATGGAGGCAGTGTTATGGTGTGGGCAATGTTTTCTTTGCACATGTTGGGTCCATTGATACCCATAGATTCACGTCTGAATTCCACATCGTACCTAAACATCGTTGTTGACCAAGAGCATCCGTTCATGTTGACAGTTTATCCTTCAGATGGTTACTTCTAGCAGGATAATGCATCGGTGCACAAAGCCCGAATTACTATGGAATGGTTCCAGGAACATGACAATGACTTTTCTTTGCTGCAGGGGCTCGCTCAGTCCACGGATCTCAATCCTATTGGACGTCTTTGGGATGAACTGGAAAAGGCTGTTCGCTGCAGGCCTAACCTCCGTCGAATCTGAAGGAACTGCGTGAAACACTTATGTCGGCATGGTACTCCATTCCTGCACAACATATTCAGCATCTTTGTCAATCCATGCCTAGACGAATTCAGGCTGTTTTGAAGGCTAAAGAAGGCTCAACACGCTGTGTGCCTAATCAAGTGGCAGCACAGTGTAGATCTACATTGCTTATTTATCGAATGTACTGAGACAGCAGAAAGCCGTGAAGCATACCTTACAATATAGATTTAATTTCGATTTAAAAGTAAAAATCCTGACCTAAGTCAGTATTGAGAGTAGGAAGAATGAGCGCGTGCGTTAGCTTCTGAGACCATTTCTATAAAGGAGAGGGAACACCGGAATTGGCGTTGCGTTATTCCGTGCAAGAGTACTGAGTTATATTCTATGCTGGAATCAAACATGTATGCACTGTAACTCCAATGCTGTAAAGATGTGAATTCTTTCCCCAAGGATGCTACACTGTTCGCTGCAGTAGACCTTACACCCTAGCGACGCATCTGGAGGTTACTAACAATTAACAAACTGATTTTTTTATTCCCTTGGAGGCAGCATCCGAAATACCTTGACAACACGAGTCAAACTCTTATGATTAATCTTCGACATCTTTCTTCTTCTTACTCTCGGAGTCATTAACTGCAGCATTTGCAAGGATTCGCCACTTTTGCTAGGCGGAGAACCTGTTTTCACTCAGCTTCTTTCTACGGTAGCACTCACAAGCGTTCCTGCATAGACAAAGCAAGACGTTTGGTCGCAAAGTGAGGATATTTGGTGTAAACAGAGAAAGTTTAAGAGAGAAACGCTAATAAAGTCACGATAAATCACTTGTGCTGCTTCGTAGACAGACAGCTACCACAATTTCATATATGTCTGCATTCATAAGTTTTCTCTTCTTTTCAGATTGCCCCTCTTATAGCTATGGATGGCTGTTACATCCCTAACAATCCTTCTTTCGGTCAGGAGCCGTGGAAGTCTCCAGCTTCCGTCTTCACTCCTCCCGGATGTGCCAGTAGTGCTGGTTACCAGCACAGTCCTCTTCAGAAACCTGTGGTCAGCCAGGACTTGCTCACGTCCAAGTCTCCCGTCGACTTGAATATGGCCAACTTCAGCTTTTCTCCAATGGATCTCGATCCATTGGCCAGTTTCTTGACCTTTGGCAACTGTTCTTCTCCTTACAAGTAAGTATTCTAGAAACGGACTTTTAATATTTAATTTATTTGAAGTTGGTGAGTTCCGGTTCAATTTGATACTTCTAGTAATCTTTAGAAGAATTTAAATTTTGGTCTTTTTCTGTAGCCCAGGATTTTATGAGTTTTTATGACGAAGGTTAATAATGTAAATAAATAAGATGATCCTTACTCTGTTGTTTTAGGAACTTAGGAATTTTATACCGTTGTATCATACGATAATTTTTCCATCGTGGACAATATGATAAGGATATAAGTTCAGTGTTTATGATTATAATCGTAAGACAGTCTCTCTAAGACTCCATTTCTTCTTAACGTAAAGAACTAGTATCTTCAGATTTCCAAACAGTAAAATATACTATTGTATACCAGTCATTAAGAAAGTGGATTTTCATCATATAAATTAGGGGCGAGTCCATAGTTGGACCTGCGCATAATTTATTCTGTCACTTACTGTAACTTTCTGTCATGTTAATAAAACTAGATGCACTACAACCGTGATAATCGAGATTAACCAGTGAATAAGTTTCTCTATATGATGATTATTTTCGAAACGATTCATCCAATTTTTTTATATAAAAAAGAAAGATGTTCCTGCTAGAAATTTTTTTCTAAACTGAGTTTAAAAAGCACAAAGCACTTATGTTTCACAACTGTGGGCCGTGGGCCGTACCTTATACACTCTCAACCACATTGCCAGTGAATTAGAAATTATTATGTGGAAATTTATTCTGACATTCATCATACTGCAGTTACTGGAAAATAACATGCACATGAGCCAAACCAACTAAGACAACGAGGCGTCAGTATATTGTGTCTGTAAAGTGCGTATGTTCTGTGGTTGATTTGCCTTCTCTGGGCAAAATTACCGAGTTCAGGGAGAAAATAAATCCATGCAACCCTCGCCTCAGACCGATTAACTCAGCAACGTCATGAAAAAAGGCACATAAAAATTCCTCACCTCATTGACGGGATTTGAAACCAGGGCTTTTTCGTTCAGTGTAGGGAGGACGGCGATTATATGCACTGTGCTACCTGAAAGCAAAACCTAACTTGAGGATGGAGGCAAAAGTATTTTTGAGGCCCCTGTAAAAATGTTTATTACGAAATGACATTTAATGTAGTAGTAGTAGTAGAGGCATATGATTCAAGAAAGCAAGCTTATGTAGCATCAGCCAAAAAAAAAAAAAAAAACGGTTTCACACATCCATTCCCTTTAGACGTTTGTACGGTTCCTCCTTGAATTTATTTAGCTATCAACTTCCACAACGACAGATGAAAGTTTGTTCCAGCAATCAACTACCGGCTGGCTAAAGGCAAATTTCCGCACATCTATTCTACAACTGTCTTTCCTCAATTTGAATCTATATCCCCTCAAGTTCGTAATCTGAGCAAGCGAAAGAATCCCATCAGAATTGAGCCTCCTCAACCCATTAAAGGCCTTATACACCTCAATCAGATCACCTCGCAGTTGACTAGTCTCCGGACACTGTATTTGCAGAACTTAAGCCTTTCTTGATAAGAGGATCCCTTCGTTCCCCTCACCAAACTCGTTGCCATTCTCTGTACTCGCTCAAGCAACTCTACATCCTTCCTAAAATGAGGCCTCCAGACCTGTAGGCAGTACTCAAGGTGTGGCCTGTCAATTGCCTTATACAAAGAGACAATTACCTCTTTTTCCCTACTAGCAAAATTCCTGTATACAGTGTATATCACTGACAATACCCAATGACCTACTCTGGCGCCTGTCTGCACTGCTCAGAAAACTTCATATCTGACTGTACAATTACTCACAGGTCTTTTTCATTTTCTACCACCCTAAGTGTAGTACCACACAGTTGGTATGTTCCTCTGGGGATACTTCTACCCATATGCAGTACTTTGCATTTGTCGATGTTAAACTTCAGTTGCCACTTCTCAGCCCATCTGCCCAAATTTTCTAGATCCTGTTGCAGTAGCACACTGCCATTACTGTCATTAACAACCCTTTCCAACCTTTGTATCATCTGCAAACTTTGACACTAAACCTAATATACCTTCATCAATATCATTGATAAATATACAAAACAACAGTGGACCCAACACCAAACCCTGTGGGACTCCACCAATAACACTAGTCCACGAAGAGCAGCACCCATTGATTACCACCCTTTGTCTTCTCCTACTCAACCATTCTTTTATCCATTGTAGCAACTTATCCTTAATACCATTCTGCTCCAATTTGTACAGTAGTCTTCCATGTGCAACAGTGTCAAAAACTTTTCTGAAATCCAAGTATATGATATCAAAATTATTTTTTGAAACCAGTTCCTTTGTGACCACGTCATAGTATCCAATCAAATTGGTCAGACGAGACTTCCCCTTAACAAACCCATGCTCTGTCTGAATTATTACTGCAGTCTTGTCTAGATGATCCTACAATTCATCTTTAACCAGTGACTCCATTATTTTACCCGGAACAGAAGTTAAACTAACAGAAGTTAAATTAATTGGGGATACATTTGCACATCACCAGTCCGTGGGGACCCTCCTCTAAGTCCATCACTGCTCTCATAATTATGGCTAAGGGTTTTGCTTACTTCTTTGCTGCCACCTTTAATATAACTGGATAGATCCCATCCATCCCAAGTGCCTTTCTTATGTTTAACTTCAATAATTTCTCCTCCACTTTGCTCTCAGTTATTACAAAATCATTAAGCTCTCTGTTAGAGTTTAATAAGCTTCTGCCTCCACTTTCCTAAAGAATTCCTCATGTGTGAATGTAGATGCAAAATACTCATTCAGTTTGTCAGCTACTGAGCAGGATCATCAACAGTCGAACCGTCGATATCAAGTGGACCAACCTTATTCTTTCACTTCCTTCTAGAGTTTACATAAGTAAAAAAGTCCTTGCCATTTTTCTTAGCATCCTTTGGCAACGATTTCTGGTAATCTGCATTCGATTGCCTAACCACCTTTTTGACTTTATGTTTTGGATTAATAATAATAATGATAAATGGATAGTTTTGGTACCGTTTTTTGAAGTCATGGAGCGTTTTAAACGTCATCTTGTTAATAATTCTTGCTTGAAACAGCTTTCTAAATTACTGATATTATACTATTCTGCTCTTAGATGAGGCGGCTGTTTGTTCAATGCCATACAGTTGAATACTTGTAATGGTGCAGATAAATATATTTCACAAAAGAAAAATTAACTTCCAGAATATCAAATACAGAAAGGTGATTAATTAGGAGAATATATTAGTTACTTATAGATTCAGTTATATTGCAAAATAAGGTATACCATCTAGGTAAAACAGAGGTTCCTAATCTGTGGATCCCGACCCCCATTGGAGGTCGCGGAAGAAGTTCGAGTGGTCGCGAGGAAGCGAGAAATAAGACCTAAACATAATACTTTTATCATATCGCTTGACATTGTAGTTACTAAAATGTGGACAATATAATTGGCAACACTCTTTCGATACCCCATTGTAGCTCCTACAGTGTCACGCGTTACGACTTTGGCTGTGTCCTTTGCCATTTGCGGCCTGCCCCCCCCCCCCTCAAAGTATGGGCCTAGGCCTAAGATTGGCTTTGCCTGAAAGGGCTCTGAGACGACTACCAACACGATGCCTTCAACAGCATATCGTTCGTGTGAAAGCGCCCTCTCTATTGCAATATACTGCAATTAAAAATTACCATATACGAATTAGTCAGGGAGAGTTGAGCAATTTCTTATCCCGGAAGATTCGGTTTTTCATCCAGCCAACAGAAAACCACCAGAGAATATACGCAATTTACAGACAAGAAAAACATGTCTCATGGTCTTAGTTGCCTCGACATGTTCAACAGGGATGTGTCTTATGAGTTAGCGTCAAAGCAAATTAGGTCTCGAAGCATCAATGAACTGAATCTATAAATGGCTTAGGTTCCAAAACTATCGCATGTAGCTCGGAACTAAAAATCAGCAAAATCCTACATTCTCCTCAGATATTCTCCTCTGAGAGGAGGATTTATTGGATGGTTCCAATTTCCAGTTGAATATCATTTTAAATCTAATTCCATTATGACCACATTTACTAGTTTTTGCTGGTGTACTCATATTTTTGAGGATTGGATGGGCATTTATTATGAAAAAAATCTCATTAAACTTCCGATTCATTTTCTTACTTAAGCTGGCGAACGGAATCGAACCGTTTGTGAGATCCAGATATTGAACCACACGGATTGAAAGAGCACTGACACAATTACTGGACTATCCACTTTTCTCGCTCTTCCGCTGGACCTCGAGGTGACTAGATGTAGAAGACTCATGTATTTACTGTCCAAGGATATGCCTGCCTTCATCTATGACTTTACTTTGGACCCAACCAACAGCTGGACGACAGAGAACCAACGAATAGTGGCTCACATGTTCAAGATTTGGCAGCACAGATGGGAAATGTCGCCTAAAGGTCAAGTTACAAGAAGCTTCATACCGACAGTCACAAAAATGTACCAAAAAGGCCTCTCGTGGTTCTATCCTGGGCTAAATACAACCTTCCTTCTGAGAGGCCACGGCCCATTTAAAGCAAAACTAAACGCACTCGGAATAATAGAAGAGTCCACATGCACCTGTGGAGAACCTGAAACCTGGCAGCATATTATGCACCACTGTGAATGCTACGAAGAACACAGAAGTAGAGTTTTAACTGAGATTCAATACTTGCCGAAAAATCAAGAGTACCATCTACTGGATTCAGAAGATGAGTACAAAGCCCTCAGCCGATTTGCACTTGACGTCTTCAATAGACGACGAACAGAAATAGCCATCCACAACGAATAGATGACCACAAATAATAAATAAAGGCAAACTGATAAAACATCAACACAGAGGAAAGGATCGCAAAATACTAAGGACAAACGGCGTAATATGCAGCAGAATAAATGAAACAGCATCGACCAAGGAACCAATGGGAGTGGCACCAACCAGGATATCGTCGCTCCCAGGATGAACCCACACACCTAGAAAAGGACTAGGCCCCAACAACGAGTCATCATCGGACTGCACTTGCTGGAGGGCACTGCAAATTGCCGCTATGGCGAACTGGGTGTGGCCCCTTTCCCAGCCCACTTTCTTTCCCCATCCCTGGTGGGGTGAGGGGACAGTCTTTCTGCCCCCTCCCCATCACCCCCTCTTTTCCCTCTGGTGGGGCAAGGGCATGCCCCACTGATATACCTGGGGTCGCCTTCCCTATTGACCCCATATTTCTGTCTTTTCCCCCCAGCCTTCCGTCTCTCCCCCTACTCTACCTATATCGCCAACGAAAAGAGAATGCCCCACACAACGAAAAATTTTAAATGCCAAACTCGACACACTTGCAACCTCTTTCGGCCTCACTAGATTCAAGCGTTTATCCCCCTTTTTTTTATATATATATAGGTCATAACCACTGAAATCTCAGGAAATTAGGTGGCAAGACCTGCCAGGGTACTTATCCAAAAATACTGGTGAACCTGGTCTGCCTCCACGGGGCCAAGTGTGGACAACCTTGGGCCTCAGTACGGGTCCAGCGGCTAAACGGCCAGATGAACAACAGAACACAACACTACACATGTACAATATCCATACACTTTTTAAATCTCTGGCCTTCCCAGCAAACTGGTACACCCACAATGAAAACAACGCGGAGATGGGGGAAATCCCTGGTGCCGTTAGACACTAAATACACTTTACACTTTACACACTTTTTTTTTCTCAGCCTCCACGGGGCGAAAGTGAGGCAACGTCTGGTCTCGGTAGGGGTCTGGCGCCTAAACGACCAGAAGAACAATGGTACACAACACTACACATGGACAATATCCATACACTTTTAAATCTCTGGCTTTTCCAGTCAACTGGTTCACCCGCAATGTAAACTACGTGGAGATGGGGGAAACCTCTGGTGCCGTTTGACCCTAAACACACTTTACACTTTACACTTTTCTCGTTATCTCCATGGGCAGCGATCTTGGTAAGAAACCCAGATATAGTGACCAAAATCACTCAGCGATGCACATCTTGAGCCGCATGTGCCCAGCTCACCACGGGCTTAGGAGCGTTTTATATCATAGCCCTTTACTGCCGTCCGGGTGAGGATATCGACTTCGCAGTAAGATACCTAAGTCTGGCTAGTGATATGCTCCCACATGCAAAAATAATTGTGGGAGCAGACGTTAACTGCCGGTCGCCAATGTGGCACAGCCATACCCCAGATAGACAGGGTACCAGAAATGGGACCAGGTTGGAAGAGTTCCTGGCAACCTCAACATTAACTGTACTAAACTTACCGAACAATCTGCAACACATTATGGGAGGCCACTATAGACGTCACCATGGCAAAGAGGAATGCTGCCAACAACATTTCCAATTGTACCGTCCGTGAGGCCTGGACAACGCCTGATCATCGCGCATTTACGTTCAGTCTAAACAAATCACTGGCCACAGTACCTGTGAACAGACAAACCGCCCATAGATATGCCATAGCAAAGGCAGACTGGGAACTCTTCCAGACCACCCTACGGAATAGCATACAACAACGACAGAGAGAATTACAACGTATCGAGGACCCAAGAATCCTCCAAATTAAAACGACTAAAATCATAAAACAAGCCAGCGACACAGCCATCAGGAAGAAAAATCCAACACCAGGGGCAGTGCCCTGGTGGAATCAAAACCTCCAGCGACTCAGGAAGGAGGCGCAGGAAAGAAGAAAAGCCTTCCAGCGAGCCAGGCGCTCCTGGCCGGCGGCGGAAATTGAAACCCTACGACAGAGCTACAAAGAGGCGAGAAACGCCTATACAGCACAAATTAGAGAAAGCAAAAACCAATCCTGGGAGCGCCTGGTCTCCACCACTGGAAACAAGGACCCTTGGGGACTTGTATACAAGCTCGTCACCAACAAACTCCCAGAAGGGAAGTAGTTGAAGCCACTAAAACGCCCCACGGATACTTGACTATCACTTGGGTACACACCATCAACAATATCCTTGACGCTGCCTTTCATCCAGAGGTACAAACAATGACAACAGCAGAACAGATCAGAGTTTGCCAGGCCAACGAGACTGATCAAACGGCAACAAAAGAGCAACCTTTCACCATGAGAAAGATCAGCAATACAGCAGACCTAATAAAGGGAAATAGATGCCCTGGACCGGACCTTCTGGAACCCAAAATTATTAAAAAAAAAAAAAAAAAAAACGGTAGTCTACGATCCGAACTTACTATTAAACCTATATAACCTCTGTCTCAGAGAAGGTACCTTCCCAACTTCCTGGAAGATGGCGAGCGTTAAACTCATCCTAAAGAATCCAACAAAGCCACCACACATTCTGGACTCCTACCGGCCCATTGCACTTTTGACAGTTATCAGTAAGCTATTTGAATGACTACTCTACACACGGATCCAACATTACTATGATGAGGCAGGCCTGGCCTCAGCAAACCAATTCGGCTTCAGACGGGGAACCTCCACCGTGGACACCTTAACTCACCTCCTGACCAAGGTAAACAGATGTAATACAAAGTACTTCCTAGTGATAGCCGTGGACTTCGCTGGGACGTTCGACTCACTTTGGTGGCCGAGCGTCCTGGCGAGGTTGCGCGAAACCAACATGCCGGAAAACCTCTACAGCACCATCAGACAAGAATGACAAGCAACAGAACCATCAAAGTCACCGCGCCCCTATGGCACACTCTCCAGGCATGTCCATTGGGGCTGCCCTCAAGGTTCAGTCCTTGGCCCACTACTGTGGAATATTGTCTTGGACACCTTTCTTAACATCGATCTCCATGAAGTACAATCTCAGGCATTTGCGGACGATCTCATTCTGACGATACAGGCAAACTCAAGAGCCGCGTTAGAGGTCCTCGCAAATCGGGCCCTGACCACTCTCCAAGAATGGGCAAACCGAAATCAACTCAAAATATCCCCCACAAAAACAAACTTCATCCTACTAAAGGGACGCCTTGATCTTAGGCGGCCTCCGCAAATAAAAGTTGGGCAGGAAACATCAAATTCTCCAACCAACTGAAATACTTAGGCGTGATATTGGACCAAAACCTGTCATTTCAGGACCATCTGAAATATCTCCGTGAAAAAATAAGACGCTACGCAGCCATGGTTGCCAGGGTCACGCGTAAAGAATGGGGCTTGAAAAAGCGAGTCCTCCAATTGTTCTACAAAACTATCTTCACTCCGATCGTCACCTACGCATCCGGCGCATGGTTTCAAAAAAAAACTACAACAGCAGTAAACAGACGTATCACAGACCAAATTCAGAGATCCGTCCTCCAAACCATCACTCGCGCTTGCCGCACGGTGAGCACCCATGCTCTGGAGGTGCTCGCCGGCACTCTCCCGCTGGACTTAGAAATCACACGACGCGGCCTACTGTACCTCCTTGAGACAACAAACTCAACAAGCACGAAAAGCATACCAAAGGAATAGGCATCTATCGGACGCAGACACTCAGGCTTTGAAAAATGATTACAGAGACTTGAGGAAGAGGTACCATAAAGCAATTGCTGATAGCAGGCAAAATTGTTGGCAACGTCTGGTGAAGGAAACAGGAAATGCTGACCCTTGGGGTATAATCTATAAGCTTTCAAGAAATAAACTTTTGTGTGGTGAAATTTACAACACGATAATTAGAGAGAATCAAGAAACTTCGGACTGGGAATCTACAGTCGAAGGGATAGTGAGTAGCCTATTTCCGGAAGATTTGCCGTTTATGGACAGCCCTGATCAAGCGGAAATTAGACGCATTAATCGTGAATATAAGGGGACAACCGAAACTGCCATTTTTAATATGCTTGAGCTAGGTGCTGCAATAGCTAAATTGAACCATAAAAAATGTCCTGGCATTGACCTCATTGAGAATCAAGTAATTGGAAAATTTTATGAATTCTTCCCTGAGATTTTATTAAACTTATTTAATAAATGCCTGCTAGAAGGGCTTTTCCCTCTCGTATGGAAGCTTGCGCTCTTAAAAATCTTGCATAAACCGGGAAAGCCAAAAACAAACCCCAGAGCATACAGGCCAATCTCTTTATTGGCAAATCTTGGCAAATTATTTGAAAGGATGATTGCCCCAAGGATTTTTAAATTATTTACAGAACATAATCTCTCCTCTGATTGCCAGTTTGGATTCAAAAAAGGACGTTCCACTGAGGACGCAATCTCAACCCTGCTGACTTACATTCAGGAGGCAAACAGCAAATATGTTCTTGCTGTTTTTATTGACTTTGAGGGCGCTTTCGATTCCCTTTGGTGGGAGAGTGCTCTCAGGTCACTGCAACTGGCAAAGTGTGATGACTACCTGTTCAGAGTCCTCAGATCTTACTTTAAGGATCGACAAATTAGAGTATGTGCAAAGCATTTATCATACACGACTACCGTTTCAAGAGGATGCCCTCAAGGTTCAGTCTTGGGACCTCTCTTTTGGAATGCAGTGCTAGACCAGTGGCTCACGAAGGATAGCGATGAGTTCATCAAAGTTGCATATGCAGATGACTTGGTGGTGGCGGTGCAGGGAGGATCAAGACAAATTCTCGAACAAAAAATTCAGTCAGTTTTGAATAATTTAGTGGCATGGGCGGGTTTGAATAAACTAAAGATTTCTGTCACCAAGACCAATTTCATGGTGTTTAAACACCACTTCGATTATGGAAGGCCGCCAAAGGTAACCCTATATGGTACTCAAATTCCATATGTACAGAACACCAAATATCTGGGTTTAACTTTAGATGATCGTCTCAGGTTTCATGTACATGTCACTAAAATCAATGAAAAAATCAAAAAGTTCGTAGCTGCAGTTGTTAGAATTTCCCGCAAGGAATGGGGTTTATCCAAAAAAACTCTGGTATTGTACTACAAGACGATATTTCTTCCCATTGTAGATTATGGTGCTGGTATTTGGTTTGCGGCTGCTACCAAGGTTACAACTAAAGCCAAGCTTCTGTCCCTGCAACGTACAATGTTGCTTACAGTTATACGCGCTCCAAGGACAGTGTCGACAAATGCCTTACAGGTTATTGCAGGTACCATCCCCTTGGATTTACACATTATTTTCCGAGGTATTGTATATAACTTAAAGAAGGGAAGGGCGTTACAAATATTGAATATCACCTCTAATCCAAATAACAACATAAAGGAGGAAAAACGTAGAATTTGGGGCGAGCTTGTGAATTGCTGGCAGCAACGTTGGGATTTGAGTGAGTATGGAACCATTACAAGAGGCTTCATTCCAGCCGTAAGCTTTGCAATGGACAGGAGGGTGTCGTCTTGGTTTGCTCCCACCATGACAACGAGTTACTTAATCACTGGACATGGCTTAAGGGCCAAACTATTTGAAAGAGGATTAGAACCTGACCCCTACTGTTCGTGCGGTGAGGTGGAATCTTGGAGACATGTCATCCTTGAATGCGGACTGTATACTTCAGACAGGCAGGAATTACTAAATAGGTTGCCAAACCTCACGGAGAATAATTTACCTCTCTTGGTTCAGAGGTGGGACATCTTTGCTTTGCTTCAGGAATTCTCGGCCAAAGTTTTTAAAAGAAGACAGGAGCTAAGAAATCTATTGCAGGATACCAATTAAGGGAAGTGCTGCACATTTGACGACAGAACACTTCGTGTAATGTCATCTTTATAGGATGTTTCTTGTCTACAGCGAGATGATCTTCTGCTCCTGGACACCCAATTCAGGCTTGCATTTGTGGATGGACTCTAAAGTGGAGATAATGTTAATGTTTCTAAGTGTTAAGTTAATGTAAGTGTATGTATTTACTATTTGCATGTAAATAATCGTATAATGTTGCTTTTTTTTTTTTCAACAAGTGTACATTGTTCTTAGTTGGAAAATTTTTATTTTTATTTTTTATTTTATTTTTATTTTATTTTATTATTTTTTTTTTTTTCGCTGGCCTCCAAGTTTGGGCAGCCTTGGGGGCGGGATTGCTGGCACCTACCAGTATAGCACTACTTCCGGTAGGTGCAGGATTTGTGCATTACAGCACACATAGAGAATGGTGGATCCAGGTGTTAGTTAATCCCTGGTGGCGAAATGGCCTGACATAATGCTCTTTTTTTCAGGCCTGTCTTGCAGACGTTCTGAGCTTTCTCAGGAGTAAAAGGTGGAGATGGGCTTGTGTCTAGGAGCCACCCTTCATATCAGGACACAAAAAATAAAAAAATAAAATGTACCTCCTAGACATACTTCAAAGGAATCCTTCTCTGTTCTTTCTCAAAAGCCTACATCGTCTACTACAGCTTCAGATGTTGATAAATTGCATCCTGTTAACCCAGACGCTCAGAAACATGTCGTCCTTGTCAAGATTGACGAAAACTGTCCCTTTGTTGTGAGTGAGGAGGTTCGTTCTGCCTTACGTAAGGAACTTAAAACTGATGCTATTAGAATCAAATCTATTAAAACAATTAGAGATCGTGGAGTTGCCATTGAAACTGCTTCCTCTAAAGACGTCGACCTTCTTCAAAATTGCTCAAAATTACGGGATCTACACCTAAAAGTTTCTCTTCGCAGAAAACGGAATTGTACGATGATCCTTTATGATGTGCCTAAAGACGCCACTGAAGATGGTCTTTTTAGCGACATTTTTTCTAGAAATCTATTAAGTTCAAAATTTTCTTTAGCTGATTTTAATAATGAAATTAAATTGCGTTTCAAAATGAAGGCAAAAAACAAGAATAACCTTCATTGGGTCTTAGATGTATCTCCTCGGTTAAGAAAATGTTTTCTTGACCTTACGGGCCGTAACTATTTTGAATGTGCTTCCCACACCATAAAGGATTTCTTCATTACTACTCGTTGTGCTAATTGTCTGCAATACGGGCACATTGCACGTTATTGCAGACAGAAAAACCTCCTCTTGCGGCCATTGCGGCCTTACGGGACATCAGGCTTCCTCGTGCCCTTCCTCTGCTGCTCCTGTTGCTTGCTCAAACTGTCTGGCTAGGAAGAAAGACGCTAGCCACTCCTTCAGAGACCATAGTTGTCCGGTTTACCTCGCCGCCTTAGCTACTGCTAGGGCGAAAACTCAATTTAGTACTGACTAGTATACTTCCTGGACACCTCTTTTATTGGTAATACTTTGCCAATGACTTTATGTTTCTCATTGGCAGTTCTAACTCGTAATCAGTTAAAAACTTAGTATTTATTTAGTTAAAATATTTTGTCTTCCTGGATTTCAGGTTGAATAATTTCTTATATGTTGACCTTATGTTATTAGATATTAAGCCTTCTCCGTGGGGTTCACAGTTTAATTTATTTTCCGTATGTTAATCTTAGTTTAAGTTCTGATTGTCAATAAATGTATATTTTAAAATTAAGTTAATTTTACAGATCTGACTGGTGTTGGTTTTACCAGCTATGATTGTTAATTCTTCTAGGTTTGTCCCACAGTTCCTTTCACTATTAACAGTATGTCATGGCCATCCAGGACTTGGAATCGTCTGCTGTTGATATTGATTTTCTGGAACTCTAATATTGTTCTTTGAACGGTATTGAATTGATAAAAATTTTATGTGTATAACTTAACTTAAGTTTATTGGTTTAACTGGTGTTTGGCCATTCAGGACTTGGTATCTCCAGCCATGATTGTACATTTTATGAGTTTGCATGTAAATTATTGTAAATTTTATAATATTTAAAGGAAGTTACAGCCATTTAGGACTTGGTTTGTTTTTACTGTTTTTGATGATTGATTGTGGGGAGTTTAATTATAAGTATTTGTATTGGTATTGATTGGTATTGGTATTGATGTTTAAGGGCACAAGGGCAGCTAAGGCCAAAATGTGCCAGGTCCTATATTATTATCCTAGAGTAATATAACGTGTTTTATTTTGGCATCAGAGGAATTCATATATATGTATTTGCTTCAGAAAGGTATAGAGTGTAGCTAGATTAGCGCTATTGCCAATCATGTGGTTCAGAGATAGCGGTTCTTGCAGTTGTAATTGAGAGTGGAAAATACTTCTGAAATGGGAAAAGTGAGGACAATCTAAAAGTATATGCTTGACTGAAAGCGGTAGTGTACAATGTGTGCATCGAGGTGGGTTATCCCCCATGAGTAGAAACATATGGGTTAGGTGCGTATGTCCAATTCTTAGTCTTGCTAGTACAACTTCTTCCTGTCTATTTTTTCTGAAGCTAGAAATCCATAAGGCTGGTTCTTCTTTGATTTGGAGCAACTTGTTATTACTTTGAGCCTTCCATATTTCTGTCCACTGAAACAAACAGACTTTTTTAATATGCTTCAAATAATCTCTATATGGTACTTGGTAATTTGCTGGCGTTGTACTGTTTGGTTTTTTGGCTGCCTGATCTGCTCTCTCATTGCCTAAGATACCAGCATGACCTGGAATCCAGCAGAATTTTACTGAATGATTCCTACTTCGTAGATGGTTTAAACAGCAAATGATTTGTTCTTTGATTGGTTGTGATATTGAAAATTGATTACCCAAAGCAGACACTGCACTCAATGAATCAGTGTATATTATACTGCTAGCATTGTGGAGAGTGTTAATATTCTGTAAGGCTAGTTTGATTGCATATAACTCAGCAGTATAACTGCTGCATTCAACTGGAAGTGATATGGAGACTGTAAAGGACGGAAAGACAGCTGCGGCACCAACGGCAGAATCTGTTTTTGAGCCATCTGTATATATTTGGTAGCTTTGTATATTGTTGAGGGCATGTTCTTTATGTAGTTGTTTGATATTTTCATCTGTCAGGGAGTTCTTTCCCCACTGCTGAAATTGGGTATCACAGTGAGCGAGATTTACAGACCAGGGTGGGTCAGAAATATCGTTCTCTTGAAGTAGGTTATCAAAATCAATATTCCAGGTGTGAAGCAAATCTTTTAATCTAATGCCAGTTGGTCTATTTTCAGTCGGTTTACTGTTATAAAAAGCTGTCCACTCAGGATTGGAAAGTAACGGTTGAACGGGATGGTCTGGAAGGCTTTGAATTTTAGCTGCATAATTTAGGAGCAACATTTTCCTTCGAAGGTGAAGTGGAGGTTCGTGTGCCTCTACATACAGACTCTGAACAGGGGATGTTCTAAAAGCGCCAAGAGCAGTGCGAAGGGCACTGTGTTGGATGGTATTAAGTCTGATTAATGCACTTTTTCTAGCTGAATCATATACAATAGCACCGTAGTCTAAACGAGATCTGATAATAGCACGATACAAATGTAATAGAGTGTATCTATCAGCTCCCCATGTCATAGCAGAAATGGATCTGAGTATATTGAGTTTCTTTAGGCAAACAGTTCGGAGGTACGTGATATGTGAAACAAAGTTCAGTTTGGTGTCCAATATTAAGCCGAGGAAACGAAGATTACTGGTGAGAGGGATCAAACGGTTTTTTAATCTGAGTTCTGGTTCTGGGTGTAGCTTACGTTTTTTGCAAAAGTGAACTGCAATTGTTTTTTGATCTGATAAACGATATCCATTCTGCATTGCCCATGCCTCCAACTTATTTATGGATAGTTGCAGCTGTCTTTCAATGGTATGAATATTTTGTGAACGGCAAGATATAGTTAGATCATCAGCATACATATATAGTTCTACAGTATTTGGGATGTTGTGTGTTATGGTGTTCAGTCTAAGTGAAAAAAGGGTAGAGCTTAGTACTGATCCCTGCGGGACACCCTCCTCCTGAGTGTAGGACCGAGAAAGTACAGATTGATAGCGGACTTGAAAGGTTCTGTGTTGAAGAAAATTTCTAATGAATTCTGGTAAGTGCCCTCGCAGTCCTATGGAATGAAGTTCTCTCAATATGCCATACCTCCAGGTAGTGTCGAAAGCCTTTTCTATATCGAGACTTACCATTACAAGATGTTCATTTTTGACGTAAGCATTGCGGATGTTAGTCTCGGCTTTCACCATTAGATCCAAAGTGCATCTGTCCTGTCGGAAACCAAACTGATTGTTGTTCATCAGTGCTTTAGTTTCAAGAACCCAGGTAAGCCTTCTGTGTATCATTCTTTCTAGGATTTTACTTAGGCAGCTGGTTAGAGAAATAGGTCGGTAATTTTCTGGAAGTGAGTGATCTTTTCCTGGTTTAGGAAAGGCTAAAATGATGGAATGATGCCAGGAAGATGGATATGTACCTTCAAGAAAAATCCGATTATAGAAAATTAATAGTAAATTCAATGCCGTACTGTTTATATGTTTCAGCATTACATAGTATATACCATCAGGTCCAGCTGCACTGTTGGGTGATCTATTTAATGCTGTTTGCAGTTCAAATAGGTTAAACGGTTGATTATAGGCAATATATTGGGTAGTATGGAATTTTATTTTGTACCTTTCAGCCGAAGCTTTGATTGTAAGGAAGTAGTTGTCATATGCTGACGTGGCAGATGTTTGGTAGAAATTCTCTGCAAGGGCGTTAGCTATTTCTTCTTCAGAAGAAATTTCCTGTCCATTTTTGATTAAGATGGGAGAAGGAAGATGTGGATATTTCCCATTTAATTGCCGAATCTTTTTCCAGATGAGACGACTGCTAGTATCCTTTGTAATAGTGGAGGCAAACTGTATCCATGATTCCTTTTTGGCTTTTCTTCTAATTTGTCTAGCTTTTGACTTTAGCCTTTTATATTGAATTAGATTGTTGGTAGTTGGGAACTTCCGGAACAGGTTCCAAGCTTTATTTTTTTCCTTTTTGGCATTGGTACAAGCTTCATTCCACCAGTGTTTAAGGTTGTTGTGTTTACATGTGGAGGCTTGAGGTATTGCTTCGGAGGCAACGGTCAGTATTTGCCTGGTAATATGTTCTGTGACATCATCAATGGGTTGTAGTCTGATCAATTGGCTATCAAAAGAAACACGGGTTGAAAACTTTTCCCAATCTGCTCTGGAGAATTTCCATTTTGAGCGATTACCAGGGTATGATGTTTGAAGCGTTTGGATTCTTCATATGATTGGAAAGTGATCACTATTATGTGGGTCGTTTAATACTGTCCATTCTATATTGGGATATAATATGGGGGAACAGAGAGTTAAATCAATTGCTGACATAGATCCAGAGGGAAGGTGAGTATAAGTATTTTCACCAGTGTTCAGTAATGTTAGATTCAGTTGGTCTAGTATCATCTCGATCAAGTGTCCTCTATTGTCCATGTGGTCTGATCCCCACAATGGATGATGAGCATTGAAATCACCAAGGATACAAAAAGGTGGTGGTATTTGTCTTATGAGGTCTTCTAGTTCTTTAAATGTGCACATCTTGTTAGGTGGAAGGTACAGAGATACTAGAGTTAGAATTTGCCCAACTGATACACGTACAGCAATGGCTTCTAAGTTGGTTTGAAGCGGAACGTTTCTAGAAGGAATTTTACAGTCAACTAGAATAGCGACGCCTCCACGTGCAGATAATGAGGAGTTTCTATCTTTTCTGTAAAATGTAAAATTTCTGATTGATGGAGTTACTTGTGGAGTTAGATTAGTCTCTTGAATACAAACGGCTATAGGACCATATCGGGAGATTAAATCATAGATGTCATCGGTATTGCTGCGTAAACCTCTACAATTCCATTGAACAATGTTCTGCATTATCGGGGTTTGAGGAGGGAAGGCGAGTCTGTCTGTTTCTTGTGAGTGGTTTGCTTTTGACGTTCATATTTCATTTTATCTTTTTTAGGAAAATTGGGACGTCCGGGATCTGTACTCTCTTCTACGTCATCAGTTTGACCTGATGAAAATCCAGTCTCCATATCATCTTCTGCATGAAGATCAAGGACTGTTTCATCGCGTGTAGCTATATTTTCGGAGTCCATTCTATTTGAGTTTGTCTTTTGTAAATCAGTGGCTTGTTGCTTTCGTGATTTATTTGTAATTTTATCACATGATTTTATTTTAGGCGGAACTGTGATAGGGGTATTACTTACTTCATCAACTAGAACGGGTTTGGTGGTAGGTTGAGATGTTGATAGCACAGATCGTGCCCATTCTGCAATGGATGTATTGGGCGGAATTGATACCTCAGTTTGGGTTGAAACAGCTTGGCACTTTAGTGTAACAGAAGCGTACGTGGTTTTTGGGATAGTTGACTTTATTTGCTTTCTTGCTTCTTGATAAGTGACCTTATTCTCTATCTTGTACTTTTGTATTCTTTTTTCAATTTTCCAGAGTTCGCATGATTTTGAGTATGCTGGATGGTCATTCTTGCAATTTGGACATTCCGGAGCCTTTGCAGTACACTCTGTTTGTGAATGGTTTTTTGATCCGCAGTTAGGACAAGTAGTTTCGCCTCTGCATGTTGTCTGGGAGTGACCAAACTTTTGGCACTTGAAACATCTTAGAGGGTTTGGAATGTATGGGCGTATACGACAGTTTAGGTAGCCTGCTTTAACTGAGGTCGGCAAATTCGGTGTACTAAAGGTCAGTATAATATTACGTGTGGGAACAAGTTTGTCATCCTTCTTTATCATAATTCTTCTTGCTTGAGTTACTTTCTGTTCTAGTAATTCCATGACTATCTCCTCTTCTGTTACGTTCAACAAATCCCACTCACTTATTACTCCTTTTTAGGAGTTCAGGGTGTTATGTGGTGAGACTTTGATTGGGATTCCGCTTATAGATGTCATTTTTAATAAAAATTCTGAGTGCCTTGCTTGAGTGGTCTCAATTAAAAGATCTCCTGATTGGAGCCTTTTCACCATTTTCGGTGTACCTGCTGCATTCTCCAGACATCTCTGGATGACAAAGGGAGAGAGTCTGCTTAGCGGCTGAGTCGATAAAGAATGTACAATCAGAAAAGCTGGTGGTTCTGATTTGTTACAGTCTTTTTTCATTCTTTTTGCCAGATTGGGATCGTCTTCCATTCTTCGAGTCTCAGTATGTTGAGAGCCTGTCGGCTCTAGTGGTGGACATGTATCACAGTCCATTGTTGCTCCTTTTAGCCCTGGGAGTGAGCGCTTTTCCTCCCAGATTTCCGGCCCCGCCACGTGGAGGCAGGAGCGGTGCCACCTAGTGGCCAAGCGGTTGGAGAGGTTAGTTTGTTAGTGCAAAAAATTAATAAATATACTAGGAAAAGAAAGGTAATTTTCCTTTCTGGGTTCTTACTTAGGATCTGTTAAGTACAGAACCACTTACAGAGAAATGAGTATGAGAAAAGCACTGGAAAGAAAATATAACAAAATCACTGGGAAAGAGCACTATATATCGCTTTGGAAAATCGCTTGGACACTATCGCTTGGCACTCGGGGCCATAAGTATTTGTATTATTGGTTTGTCTGGTTAGGTTGAGGCCATTGATGTTTTGGTTTCCCTAGCTCGACATGCTTAGACATGATCTTTTGTATTTAACCATATTGATTTGTTTTCCTGGCTGAGGGTTGCCATAAAGTTTTTGGTTTCCCTCGGCTAGGACGGTAGTTATTAGTTATAGTTTGATAATTACTTTGTTCTCCAGGACTCGGCATAAAGTTTACCGATGTCCACATTTTTCAGTAAGGGGATTATATGTTTGTGTCCCCAGGGAGCTAGATTGATAATTTCTTCTACTTTTGTACCTCTCCTCTCCCGATGTACTTTTATCACCTTTTCAGTCTGCTGATATAGCCTGTCGGCTCTCATGTACCTTTGTAAACTGTATTTCTCCTTTTGTCTTCTAAAAAACACTCCTTTTCTTAGTTATTCACTTTCTCCAACTAGTAAAAAAGTAATTCTCTCTTCGTAGTTTCCTAATAGTAGTTCCTGGCTGCCTCCTCGTGGCGAGGGACGGGAGTAGGGGGTTGGAGCATCTCTTCGCTCTCAGCCCCCTGCTGCTAAAGCCAGGTGCCGGCATACATAACAACAGAACATAACACAATACACCACACTAGTTACATGTTACTATCCTTTTGAGCTTTCTTTCTTAACTTAGAATCTCTCCTTTTTTTTTTTCTCATGCCGGCTCTTGGCGCTCTCGCCTAAAATTCGACGGGTATAAGGGAAACCTTGGTGACCGTCATTAACCTCACAAGCATACTTTGAATACTTTGTACCTCCTAGACAAAGGTACCCCACAGATTTTTCTGGGGTTCACTATTGACCTAACCAACAACAGAAATGTGGAAAAGAAGAGGATAGAAACTCACCTGCAGCAGGCATGGCAGGAAAGGTGGAGCAACTCTCAAAAGGGAGAGATCACAAAGAAGTTTCTACCCAATATTGAACAAAACTACCCAACCTCACCCAACTGGTTCTCCCCAGGTCTACAAGTAACTTACCTCTTAACTGGACACGGAGCGATTAATGCCAAACTGTCTCTGCTTGGGATCCAGGTTGATCCAACTTGCACTTGCAGGGGTCTGGAGAGCTGGCAGCACCTCTCTCATGTATGACTGCCAGCTTTATGAAGACCTATGTGGTGTTTTACTCACCAGAATCCACTACTTACCACAGGGACAAGAACATCACCTCCTAGACACGAAGGAGGAGTATCAAGCCTTCTCGGATTACACACAGGCACTGTTCGCGAGGAGGAGAAACCAAATGGCCGCAGCACACAACCCACTACCATTATAACCAAAGAACATCTGTTCTTCTGCTCGCTTGGACTGGGACACCACAAATGACCCACCCACAAGAATTAGAACACTTAGGAAACAAACTATACCAAAATATACTAACATGGGCGGGACCCATATCCCATGAATGACAAATGGAGATGACTACCAAACTTAGACACCCTACCAGCTGGATCTATGTGAACAAGACACATTCCTGAGAACAGGAAGGCTTAGGAAATAAACCACACTAACGTAAAGGAATAACATGGACGGGATCCCGGTTCCACGTACGACAACTCGGACATGACACCAGATTGGACACCACCAACAGGGTCATTGTACAGATATCCTGCAGACGCCTGTTGGCGATCGCACCGGGCTCCCTTGCCTGGTGCCTTTCCACCCCCTCCCCCTTCGCCGGTGGTGGGACAGTCCCCCCCGGCGCCCCCTACTTTCTCCTGGTGAGGCATGGACCTGCCTCACTGACTTCTGGGGTTGCCTACACTATTATTATTTATTATTATCCGTTTATTTCCATAAGGAAACCACCCCGGGACGGCAAAGTGCCAGGAGGGTGCTAAGTACATATCAGGGTACGAGATACTACGTGCAGTGGGTTACATATACTGAACACGTAGTCTCGTCCCGAAATATTATATACACATTTTATGTTTAATATATACAGTATTTACACATTGATGATTCTGTACATACATTATACAACTGATATATTTACAATTCACTAATAATTCCATCTATAACATACATATTAACATAACTGTTACAGAAGGTATATTTTTACAGTCAACAAATTATTATTGTTCTTAAAGCAGAAAGTTTCTCTTTTACTCTAAATTCTTTGGTACTTTGCAGCCGATTCATATTTTGGTAAGTCTATACGAATCCTGGAAGATCTCTTTCCGGTATGTTGCATCCTCACACAGTTTTTCGGCATCTATGTGTAGTGAGTTAAATATTTTCGCTGCATTTGATGGGAAGAATCTTTGCAGGCTACTAAGATTGTTCAGGACTGAACGCAGTGGATTATTTACTTCTCCGCAACGTCTAGCAGTGGCACGCGGTTTGACTAGAATATTATCCAGGACTGGAGCATCCACTCTGCCTGTGAGCATTTGTGCGAGAGTGTGTATGTTCCTGTTAATTGTCCGCTGCATCCAGGGTGTGATGTTAAGGTTTGAGTAGAGAATGGCCCTTGAGATAGTAAAAGGGTGGCCAGCAACTCTGTTAAGCCATCGCAAGAACCAGTACTCGATCCCAAGGACGGACTTATAATGTGAATCTGGAGCTGAAGACCAGATTTGCGAGGCATACATTGCAATTGGCAGGACACACATTAAAATGTACTTGGTCGCTAGCTGAGGATCCCTAATTCCTACCAGTTCCTGTCTGGTAGCCCATAAAGCGGCGAATATTTTTGTCTTCATATGGGCGAAGTGTTGAGCAAAGGTGAGTCTGTCATCCCACTTAAGACCCAGGTCCAGGTGAGAGTGCACTTTTACCACATTAGACCCGTTCACAGAGATCGAGATGTCATTTTTATTCTGCTTGCAAGTTATGGTCATTTGAGCAGACTTCTGCGCATTAATACGGAGCCCGATGCAATCCAGGTAGCTCTCAAATTCTCTGATTGTGCTATTTGCCATCTGACAAATACCTTCTGCTGATTCATGGTCTTTGGAAGTGATGAAGAATTTTACATCGTCAGCATATGTTATAAAATTGTAGTACCGTGCAAGAAACGGCTCCAGGGCGGCCGCGAAGAGAGTAGCCGAAAGAACTCCTCCTTGTGGCACTCCTCGCGAGATGGTAAAGCAAGATTGTAGCTTTTGGTGCTTAACAATAAGTTTTCTATGTTCTAGCAGGCTGGTTATTATAGTTAACAAATTTCCTCTTACATTAAAATAATTCTTTAAAATCGCAATGAGCGCTGGAATTGAGACGTTGTCGTAGGCTGCGGAGATATCCAAAAAAATGATATCAATTTGCTTTTTCTCATTTAGTGCTTTCTGCACGCGAAAAAGGGTTTCCAGTAAGTTTGTTATTGTTGATCTACCGGAAATAACTGAGTGCAAATGTGGTGGTCTATGGCTGAAGCAGTGTTGATTGATGGTGGGAAGCAGTGCTTTTTCGAATACCTTCTGTAGGGTGCAACTGACAGAAATTGGTCTGTAATCCTTAGCCAATTTTGAGTGTTTAATCTTTGGTATTGGGGTTACAATGTAATTTTTCCAGGCTTGCGGGAAAGCTCCTGACCTAATGATTTCCTGATAGATGTGCAGTAATAGATCTATTATAAATGGGCTACTTATCTTAAGGATGAACATTGGAAATTTGTCTGGTCCAACAGTGGCCTTATTGGGCAGATCGTTGATTGCTTTCATTACGCTCTCTTTGGTGATTTGTATTTCACTCAAAGGAGGTCTTGTTGGTTCCTCTATTGCCGAATGGTTTCGCTTGGTTAAATCTTTCAGGAATTCAAAAATTTTGTTACCATTATCAGTGTTCTCAATTTGATTCAGTCCATGCAGGTTACTAAAAGTGTTATTAGCCCATTCCTTGAAAATGCATTCGGTCATATTCTCTGTGCTATTTCTATTGCTAGTAATTCTTTTTGCTCTTTTTAGTTTATTATGAACAACACTGCAGTGTGCCTCTCGTTTTGCTTTGATGAAATGTGCTCTTTCTTTCTTATAACGAATGTGATCGGCAGGATGACCCGTTCTTTGACTATCATCCCCATAGTTCTATCTTAACCCCCCAGCCTTAAGTCTCCCACCTACTCTATCTTTATGCCAGCGAATGCCCCACACACAAACACTTAATTATGTCAAAATTACCGTTCGTCCATTTTCTCGGCTTTTATTATGAAAGCGGTATCCCCCTCACGTAACGATCATCAAAACCGACGACGATGGATATATGTATCGCATATATATGGATCTGTCTGCACGTACGTGCATATAAAAGAGCGCGCGCGTTTTTTTTTTTTTTTTTTCTTTACTTCTTTCTTTAGTAACTTTTTTTCTTTCTTTAGTAACTTAAACCCAAATTACAAGGCACCCCATGAATGTTGTTGTGGCACCCCGGTTGAAAACCACTGCCTCGCCACTGAAATCTCAGGAAATTAGGTGGCAGGGCCTGCCAGAGTATCATTTAAAATACTGGTGTACCTGGTCTGCCTCCACGGGGCCAAGTGTGGGCAACGGTGGGCCCCAACCACTAAATGACCAGATGAACAAACGGTACACGGCATTACACATGTACAAAATCCATACAGTTTTAAACCTCTAGCATTGACAGTGTTCTGTTTCACACCCACAATGTATACTACGCGGAATGGGGGGGAACCCCTGGTGCCGTTTGACCCTAAACACACTTTACACTTTTTTTCTCATCATCTGAAGCAAGATTCCCCAAAATCTTTGGCACAGTGAGTACCAAGCTTTCTTCGAGAATATCAGAGGCGTCCGGATAAAGAATGGTCATCAATATCAAAAAAAAAAAAAAAAACAAATGTCGCTGTCAAAATGTTTCTCTTACTTGCATATACAGTATATTTTAACACACTGTGCTCGAGATAAAAGTACAGTATATTAAAGTACTACACTTTCGTCTCAAGAAAGAACCCAGAGTTCAAGAACTCTTGCTCTGAAATGTTGAACTAATAATAGAGTCGAAAGCAAATTTCAATCGCGGCAACAAACAAATGACAAAATATGAAAATTTGAACGTCATCATTAGTTAAAACGTAAACTATGAACTTGTCTTTCACAGCTTTATGTCACTTTGCATCCATTCAACACAGTGTACAGTGCTGACATCTGATGGCTGAAAGGTACACTATACAGTACTGGGCATGGGGATCAATACATGTCCCAATCGTTCCCATTTTACGGCCCGTGGCCCTGTGGACAGTCGTAAGCGTATTTGTGTCCCCTGGCTTTAAAACTAGCGTGTCACAAAGTACAGTTTTCACTTTGACTTTCGAAAATAATGTTTTTAGTAATATCCGATTTTTTTTGTTTTGCTTCTTATGTTCTGTGTATTTTTCTCAATATTTAATAATATTTTTATAACCCCATTATAAGAATGTCATTATTCTTAGTTGCTATTTAATAATTATTGGATTTTCGTATTTAATTAGTAAAATAAATTAAACTGTACATATATACAGGTTGATAAAGAAAATAAAATTCTTTTTCGAAAGATGCGTAATAAATTGGGACTTCTGATTGTTTTAACCATTATAACAATACTTAAATTGATTTGTAGTATTATTAAGGAAATATAATTTAACAGAACACGCCATTTTGAAAGTGTAACAAGCGGATTCTACTATATGGGATAAATTGATTTAATTAGGACGTACAATGATGGAAGATCCTACCTGTTGGAGCGCTGCATAAACTTGATGAATTAGAGAGCAGATTGGCATATGACAGTTAATGGAATAGTAACTTAACAGATTATGAGTATTCAGATTTGTACAGAAGATATGATTAAGATATATAGGGCGATTTCGGGTAACAACGTCTCCAGTTCATTGTTCTTACACAGTCTTGACGACTTTAACATCAGGGTACTCAAGTTAGTCTCTTTAGATGACTACACTATTCTTAGTGAATGCCAAGGAAATAATACCATATCAAATTTTTTTATTAAATGATAACTATACTAAATTTCGCGAATTAAAATTTTCTTGTTTAAACTCCAGAACGACCACCAGGTCAGAGGGGTTTACAAAAAATTATGAATAGAATTGTTAACCGTATTTAGTAGTCAAGGACTTGAACCACGGTACACTCGAAGAGTGTGCGCTTCACCGCCTTCGCTTCTGACCACTCGGCTTTGTTAAGCCCTTAAAAAATACAGTTTGGAGGCGCCGGGCATCGATCCCGGTACCTCTCGCATGCTAAGCGAGCGCTCTACCATCTGAGCTACGCCCCCTTGTTACTAGCAATTCCCTATTCGTGTAGTCTTTCTTTACTAGTATGGTTAATACCTTGTTTGACAGCTTTTGACTTCATCAATGGCCCTTTACAGCGCACTTAATAATGGAGCTAATGGATTGAGTTCATTATTATGATATTGCTAGCCAGCCTGTACCCTAATAGTTCCCTAATATTGGGCAACCTAAAGTTACCCAATATTAGGGAACTATTAAATGAAGTATCTAAAACATATTTTGGTTTTAAAAGAGGTTTGCCTGGCAAACGGATATACAAGTCAAATTGCCTAACTGAAGAAACTGTTTTGGTTGATTACACTGCCATCTTTTACACGGCGATATTGAACGCATATTCCATTGGTGACAGGAATCACTGTAATTATAAGTGGCTTATGTCATGATGCAGCAGAAGAAAAAAGGAAATAAAAAGAATAAACGATTAAACAAATGCAGATATCTAACGCTATTTAGCGCTACATAAATGGAGGAAAGAAGGGAAAAAAAAAAAAAAACATTTTGGAGGCGCCGGGCATCGATCCCGGTACCTCTCGCATGCTAAGCGAGCGCTCTACCATCTGAGCTACGCCCCCTTTTCACAAACACCTCACTATTCGTCTAGTCTTTCATGACTGGTATGCTTAATACCTTGTTTGACAGCTTTTGACTTCATCAATAGCCCTTTACAATGCACTTAATAATGGAGTTAATGGATTGAGTTCATTATTATGATATTGCTAGCCAGCCTGTACTTTTAATCTTATTAAATAATACAGGAAAGCAGAAATTTAACAACAATTAACAACACCTGCGACAAGAGGATTACAATGCCTAGATTTAATTTATAATAACGCACAAGATTATTAACTTAATAGACAATTCCTTACGATTATCCTCCGACCACAGTGCGCTTTCAATGGAAATTGCTCTTCGAAGACAGGCTGCCGACCAGAACTGTGGCAGATATCAGGGTAATGAATCGAATTTGATATTTTCCACAAAATATATTAAATGCGAAGTCATCTTGCAATATAACTTTCAAAGTCTACATAAGATGTCCACTGAAGAATCCATAGACGAGATTTCGCTGTTACTTTTGCATGTTTCCTGTCTAGGAGCAGCGAAAGTATTAAAGATCTCCGAGAGAGCGAACTCTTGGTTCACTCCCCAAGTTAAAGTTATGTTTAAAAGAAGCAAAAGCTCTACCGAAAGTGGAAAAGAACTGGGCACGCGACTGATCGGAGTATGTACAAATGGGAAAGGGCAAAGTTCATTCGACTGAAAAGACAAGCATACTTTGAGATTCTGAAGGAAAAACTAAAAAAAAGGAAAGAGAACAGTAAGCAAGAAAAACAACAATATGAAATGATGGACCAGCTTTTTAAAGAGTGGACAGAAGTCACATTCGGAAAGACTCTGAATGAAAAGCAGAAAAATTGTGAGGAAAACATCCGCGAGATGCAGAAAATGATTTAAAAACTGATGGATACCATTGACACTAACCAAACTAGAGCTAGAAACATATTACGTGAAATAATATCACCAGGGAAAACTTAAAGGAAGCAATTAACTCGCTCCCCAGTAAAGCAACGATGGGGATGGACCAGTCCTCGCTATTCGTGGTAAAAATATGCAGTGTTTACATAATCGACCCGCTCCACCACCTCTTCCAACAAATACTATGTGAGGGGGTTATCCCGAAAGCATGGAAGAGATATTATGTAAAACCAGTTCCAAAAATAAACAATCCTAAAACCAGTAAAGATTTCAGGCCCATCCCAATCGGATGCTCTCTGCAAAAAAATATTTGAGAACGCAATCCTAAACACCGTCAATCAGCACTGCTTTAGGGACAGGCCAGAATACTTGCATTCTGTGCTTCCTCGAAGGTCGACTATTACAAATTTAATGGAGACTCTACTACGGATACAGCGAGCGTCAAATGATAAACAACAGTTGGACATCGTTTTCCGGATGTAGCAGCGGCCTTCGACAACGTCTCTGTCCCAGCTATGACAGTAATCCTGAAGGAGTATTTCCTCATTACAGGAAGCACTTTAAGTGTTCTGACTTTCAAGAAAGGCATATTATTGCAATAAACAACACCGATTTCGTTGTACGCATCGACTATCGTGTCATTGGTCCCCGAGAACAACATCAAAGCCTTCTTAGGAGTGGAATACTGGCTCCTGAGATCCTGATCCTATTTAGCCATCTGGCTAAATAGGATCGCCGGGAAACCGTTTAGCATTTCAAGAGCGGTCTTGTATGCCAATCTTAATCTTGACATCACACCCTGGAAGTATGTCATCATAACTAGAAACATCTTAACTCTGGCAAAGCTACTAATGGAGAGAATACATGCGCCGAAAGTTGAAAATCTTGTTGTTGTTGTTATGGATGTTTAATGGCACATAAGCATCTATGGCTATAATGTGCTTATTCATTTATTATATAAAGAGAAGAGAAATTTCCGTAAAGTCAGAAAAAATTCTGAAATCAGAACTGATTAAAAAGCCCAGTTTGCCTGAGGAAGTAAAAAAATTCAGAAATATTTGCCTTATCACCAATGAGATTTTCAAGAGTTATTGGTTTACAAAGATTAACCAGTGATAGCAAGGTTGAAGTTCTATCTTCTTTATAGTAGGGACAGTGAACGAGAATATGTTTCGCAGTCCGATTTATAGAACGATGTGGACACTGTGGTGAATCATCTCCAGTGAGCAAATGTAGGTGGTTCAGATGGGTGTGACCCATTCTTGCTCTTGAAAGGACAACTTCTTCTCATCTTGATGTACGGACACTGGAGCGCCAAATTCTTGGATTCTGTTTAAACTAAAAGAGACTATACATTAATGCATGCAGCATTAATGATCAATGTATAGTCTGATGTTGGAACACAGATATTGGTTAAATCTAAGGTGGATGGATTTTTTGCATCTTTATCGGCCAGTACATTGCCAAAAATACCAGAATGGGCCGGAATCCAACAGAAAGTCACCCGTTGATGGTGTACTTCAATTTGCAGTAATAAGTTTCTGATTTTGTTTAGAACTGAGTGAACGTTACCTGAGGAATTACATAATGCCATGATTGAGCTCAGGGAATCAGCATAAATAACAGCTTTTAAAGAACAGCCAGAACAGAGATTTTCTAAGGCTAGTTTAATTGCATATAATTCAGCTGAGAAGATACTAGATCCAGATGGCAGGGACGCTGAAATAATGGTATTCAGAAACACTGCAACTGCTCCAACGTTAGAATTAGATTTAGAGCCATCTGTATAAATTGGGGAAAATCGGTAGATTGTTGAGTGTGAACTGCATGTTGTTTGACAGTGGATGCTGTTAAAACATTCTTTCCCCATCAGCAGAGTTGAGTGGGATGTGACGTACAACTTTGTATCTTGACAGCATACTTCAGTAACAGTGCTTTTCTGCGTAACCTTAGCGGGGATTCGTGAGCATTAATGTAGAGTCTGTGGGCTGGCGATGTTCTGAATGTACCAAGTGCAATTCTCAAAGCACTGTGTTGAACTGGATTAAGCCAGCGCAATGCACTCGCTCTGGCAGAATCGTAGATGGCAACCCCATAATACAGACGTGACCTGATTAATGCCCTGTATAATCGAAGTAGAGAGATACGATCCCAAACCCCATGTCTGGGCGGCTATAGCTCTGAGTATGTTAAACTTTTTTAGACAGGAAGTACGTATATTTTTAATATGATATAAGAAGTTTAATTTGATGTCTAGGATTAATCCTAGAAATCGGGTGTTATTAGTGATTGGGATGGATATATTAGAGATTCAAATTTAAGGTTCCGGGTAAAACTTGCGTTGTCTACAAAAATGTATAGCAACTGTTTTCTGCTGCGGGAGTCGATAGCCATTGCGGCTGGCCCATTGCTGTATTTTATGAAGTGATATTTGAAGCTGTCTTTCAATAGATCTCATGTTTTGGGAACAGCAAGAGACAGAAAGGTCATCTGCATAAAGGTAAGTCTCTAGTATATTTGGAAGTTGTTTAGTAATGGAATCTATTCTAAGAGCGAAAAGAATGGCACTCATTAGTTATTCATGAGGAACATCTCTTCTTGAATAAACGTTGTGGAAAGGGCATGCTAGTATCGAACTTGAAAAGATCTAGTATGTAGAAAATTCTTCACAAATATAGGAAGGTTGCCCCGCAAGCCAAGAGAGTAAAGATCTCTAAGTATGCCATGCTGCCAAGTAGTGTCAAAAGCCTTCTCTATATCTATTGAAACCATTACTAGATGTTCGTGTTTTACAAAGGCATTACGAATGGCAAATTCAACCTCAACCATAAGATCCAAGGATGACCTGTTTTGAGGAAAGCCATACTGACTATGGCCCATTAGCTGTTCTGAATCTATGATCCAGACGAGTCTATTGTGGACAATTCTTTCAAGGATTTTGCTGAGACGGCTTGAGAGAGAGAGAGATATTGGTCTATAGCTATGGGGGTTGGTTGATTGGTTGGTTGGTTGATTATCTGTTTTAGTCATTATACGTTTTGCTTGAATTACATTTTGTCCCTGCATCTCTTGAGTTATTTCTTCCTCTGTGACATTTAGGAGGTCCCAACTGGATATCACACCCTTAGATGAATTTAGGGTTGCGTGAGGAGATATTTTTACTGGAATGCCAGCAAAGTTCGTGATCTGTAAAAGTTTCTCAGAATGCCTGTTGTTCATAGTTTCTACTAACAGGTCTCTTAATTGCAGTCTCTTAAAAGTCTTAGGAGATCCTGCAATACCTTCCAGATGTTTTTGTATTACGAAGGGAGACAGTTTGCTCATAGACTGACTAGTGAGGGAGTGGAAAATTAAAAATGATGGGCAAGGTTGCTCCATCTGATTAATCTTCTGTCTCTTTGGATGATCTAAGACTCTAAGGGTGCTTACACGTAGAACGCAGGTGACCGCTTACTTGGAAACAGCAGCCTAAATGAACAATGTAAGTCAATGGGAGTGCATACACTAAGAGCGTGTGGACAGCGGCATCGCTTCTTGTTTTAATCTCCCAGCTTACCTTAACAATTTAAGCTTACTGGTGTCAGGGAAGTACAGATGTCACTCAACTGGGTACGCGTTGTTCACACCTCTGATATTAATCTGGCCTTCGGGCAATTTTTAGAACTGCTGTTGCTGTAGAAAAAACTTGTAATCCAAAAGTTTTAAACATGGATACTGAAATTTTGATTTCAGACTGACTTTTATGGATTTATGTTAAACGTGCAATATGGGATAAAAGTGTCAAACTGCATTAAATACCATGGAGAAATGCTGAAAATATATATAAAATAATAAAAAAATACCATTATATTTTTTTATTTTCTCAAAGTACCAACAGTTCTTTCTTTTCTTCTTATATTTATTTGTAAAGTGCTAATAAATACCGTATGTAGAAATAGTCGGTCAGTCAGTGTTTTTATTATTCGAAATGGAAGCAGCGTTTCTCTATTCGTTCTAAATATTTAGAAACTTCCAATTCGTTACATAAATTATGATATTCAAAATTTTGCCTACTGTAATGTACAGACATTGGGTATGCCCATCAGTTCCTTATTGTTTTCAATCTTGAAAAAAAAATTAAATAAATAATCGTTATGACAACGAAGAAATAGTTTTGGAATATCTAAATTGAACTTTTCATTACTTCAGTTTCTAGATTTATACTTATTGTTTCTAAAAACATCACATTAAATTTTATTATCATTGAAAACAATAAGAAACTTTTTTTAAAAAAAGTTTCTTATTGTTTTGCTTTGTACAACAAATTGCAGCCTGCACGGTGCGTAAAATATGCATTATATTTTAAATGAAGACAGTAACTGATAACACCCGTCGGTTCATATTTCCTCCCTTCTAATTCATCTCGGTTTTCCTTCTGCAGTTAACATTAAATGAAAATTAATTAATATGAAAAATGTATGTTGCATGATTTTCATTACTAAGCTATACCTAAAATTCACTGATAATCATCGAAATTTAATCCGTTAATGGAAAATGCGATTCATCCCCCTGTCCACCAAGTCACGCGAGACAGTGGGGGTCCGCAAAAACGTATCGGAATTGGTTAGTGCTGGTTGTGCTGATCCACCTGCTTGCTTAAATGAATTTTTATTTAAGCTCGCTGGTTGTCGACGCCACACATTCATTGCAACATGGACATTGAAGCTCTTTTTTCCAAAGTTTATCTTCGACGACCAGTATGGGATAAAACTGAAAAACTACATTCGAAGAGGAATGCTGTGGAGAAATGTTGGAAGGAAATATGCTGTTTCTTGTATTCTGTGTATCTTGTAAACTCCTCTGACTGTTCGGTCGTCCCGCAGTATAAACAGAAAATTTATTTATTTATGTATATATATATATATATAACGTATAAATCCAGTAAAATATCTTTAATACTTTGATATATATATATATATATATATGAAATCTATTTTATATTAAATATATATGGTATGAGGTACAGAAGTATATAACCTGGTTAATATTTGTATTACGCTGGGTTTTTTTTTTTTTTTTTAGTTTTTTTTTATAAATATTTTGTTAGATAATATGAATCAGAGCTGTAATACTCAATATGTTCTACGTTGATAATAATATTAGTAAATTAATAAGAGGAGTTTACCTCAATATAGTACGTGGAACACTTCCGTATGATACCCTCCAGAAATTAAAACGGAAAAAACGAAAAAATCGACAACTTACCGGTACATTAAAGTAAAATATAAATAATTAAAGCAAAATATAAATAATTAAATAATCAATTTAACACAATTCAAAATCAATTCAAAACAATTAAAATTCAAATTAACGCAATTAAAAGAATCTAACGAAAATATTCAAAACGATTTTCCTTCCTGAAGCTGACAATGCTTTTCGACCGACTGTCGTGATCACAGGAATGAAAATTACCGAATCAGGCTAAACCTGCAACTTAAATAGTGATTATGTGTCTTCGCGCATGCGCGTAAAGGTCCACGCATCGGAGATCAAATATGGCCGCCGAACATTAACAGAATTCTCGTGTAATTTAATTTCAACGGTTTCTGCAATTAATAGTCGCGTATAATTACGTTGAACGTTAAGTATTTTGGCCTCGTTAAATAAAAAAGTATGTTTTTCGTTAATGGCATGAAACGCTAATTCTGACGCTGCTGAACGAGAAGCACGAACTGAGGCTTCGTGTTGATTTACACGGATATTAAGAGAAAACCGCGTGGAACCCTGATAAGACGAGTCGCAATCACCGCAAGAAATGTTGTATACTAGATCATTAATTTGTGTTGCGAACGCCGAAAGAACCGAGCGATTGTTCAGTATAGTGTGTAACTTCCGTATAGGCCTAGCTATAATTTTAAATTCGGTATCTTTAAAGAATCTGTTAAGTTGTTTGTGCCACTGTTCAACATATGGGACAGAAATAAAGTATTTTTTGATATTACTATTGTTGATTGGTGCAGTATTTTGTATCCTATCCTTAGCTTGTACCCTAATTCGATTTATAGTGTTAATGGGATAACCCCTGTTCAAGAATCTGCTAGTTAATATTTGTATTTCTGAGTCTAAAGCAGAATCCGTCGTTGAATATTTATAGGCATTTAGAAATTGATTAAAGATAATCGATCTTTTGTAGGTGAACGGGTGGTAGCTATTATAATGTAGAAGCATGCCGGTGTTTGTGGGTTTTCGATAGATGCTAAATTGTATTTTGTTCGAGTCCCGGGTAAGCGTGAAATTTAGAAAGTTTAATGACTTAGTATCCGTATCTTCCCTTTCCAATGTAAATTTGAGTCTAGAATGAATATTATTAAACGAATGTAAAATATCTTGGATAGTACTACTATCGGTAATAACTAGAACATCGTCTAAATACCTCCCATAGTATGTGATACGGGGACGAAAAGGTGTCAAATGTATCTGCTCAATCGTTGAGAGATAGATCTCTGACATTAAGCCACTCAGGCTCAAACCCATTGGTAATCCAAAAATTTGTTTGTACACCTTGTCTCGAAAGGTGATGTAGTTAGCCTCAACTAATAGTTTAATTAAGTGAAAAATCTCCTTTATAGGCAGCTTCGTATAATTAATCGGTGTCGAGTTTTTATTTAACATATCCCAAATAATATCTAATGTGTATTCAACGTTTACATTCGTATATAATGAGGTAACATCTAGTGAGAATAAATTGTCATTGTCGCCGAGTCTACAGTCTTTAAGATTATTAAATAATGTATCGTAATTCTTAATCCCAAATTGTATAACCTGTCTAAAAGGTTTTATAATGTTATATACATGTGTGGCTAAGGCTGAAAATGCCGAGTTCCTGTAGGAAACAATAGGTCGAATCGGAAATCCAGGCTTGTGTAATTTTACCTGACCAAAAAGTGCAGGAATATTGTATGTTCTGGACTTCAATTCCTTCAACTGAACCATAGTAATGTAGTCGTTTTTACGATATGTGGTTAACGTTTTATTGTATTGATTTACCAAATTGGTAAACAGTGTCGGGTCCACTTCACGATAAGTGGAGGTATCAGACACAACTGAATCTAACTTATTAATATAATCATGTTTATCTAGTATTACCACTGTGTCTCCTTTATCTGCCCTCTGTATAATAATGTCCTTATTTTCTCGAAGTTCTCGTAAAGCTGAACTGTCATGTGTATTCAATTTAGGAAGTCGCGTTTCTTTTATGTTATTCACTACTTGGTTAACTTGTTGAATAAATACATCTTTTTGTGGAACACTACGAAGTCCAAATTCAATATCAATTACGCATTGTTTTTTTGGCAGTTTTCGAGGTGGTAAATTATAATTTAATCCTTTGGATAAAAGTGAAATCTGGTCCTGCGATAGTGTACACGAGGAAAGATTTGTAACCTGTTGATATGTCGGTTCGTTGGATACTGGGTGAGGGGGTGTTCGTGAACTAGCCGACATATTCTGTGGTAGAGCGTTATGTGTCTGTGGGGGGGATGTCACCCAACTCGTGTGAACTTGGTCGCAAGCTCGCGACAATGTGTTAGAATTCGCATGAACGTGTCTTGAACTATTCGATAATGTTTGCAACTTATTAACGTGTCTTGAACTATTCGATAATGTTTGCAACTTATTAACGTGTCTGTTTTTTATTTCTGAGGCTTGTGCTTCCCGTCGCAAATCTATGGAGGTCTTCAATACAGACCAATCGTTCGGATGTAGATAATTTTTTAATTTATCGCGAAGCTTCCTAACCTGGGAAAGGTATTTTTGTTTATCGGAATATCGAGATTTTAAGGCAAGCTTAACAATATTACGTGATGTCGCCAGTGATAGTTGTTTTATGCCTGAAATTTTTCGATTTAAATTCACCCTGGCAAACTTCGGAACGATGTTGTTTTGAAGGCAATATTTTAGGAAAGAAATATGGTAACTTTGGGCCGAGTACCTTAGTGTAGATTTAATGTAATTTTGTACCAAGCCATTCAAAAAATCTCCCATAATTGTGTGTATCGATAGTATACTACTGGAGAGACAGGAAGTGAATGAAATAGTCAATAAGAGTTTGAAAATTAATTAGATAGTATGAATCAGAGCTGTAATACTCAATATGTTCTACGTTGATAATAATATTAGTAAATTAATAAGAGGAGTTTACCTCAATACATACTTTTTTATTTAACGAGGCCAAAATACTTAACGTTCAACGTAATTATACGCGACTATTAATTGCAGAAACCGTTGAAATTAAATTACACGAGAATTCTGTTAATGTTCGGCGGCCATATTTGATCTCCGATGCGTGGACCTTTACGCGCATGCGCGAAGACACATAATCACTATTTAAGTTGCAGGTTTAGCCTGATTCGGTAATTTTCATTCCTGTGATCACGAGAGTCGGTCGAAAAGCATTGTCAGCTTCAGGAAGGAAAATCGTTAGATTCTTTTAATTGCGTTAATTTGAATTTTAATTGTTTTGAATTGATTTTGAATTGTGTTAAATTGATTATTTAATTATTTATATTTTACTTTAATGTACCGGTAAGTTGTCGATTTTTTCGTTTTTTCCGTTTTAATTTCTGGAGGGTATCATACGGAAGTGTTCCACGTACTATATTGAGGTAAACTCCTCTTATTAATTTACTAATAAATATTTTGTGTGGACTGTATAATCGAAAATCGATGATATTTGATTATATGACCAAATTATGAATTTTAAGGAATTTTTCAGAGAAAAAGATGATAACTGGGCAAGAAAATACATTTCATTTCAATTTATATATATATATATACTTATAATTGAATAATGTTTGAAATAATTAGAAACTGAATCTTACATAAAAAAGGGTAAAACATACATCAGAGGCAGCAAAAAGCATTTTCCTCTACATGATGCTTGAGATATAAACTTAAATGAGAATAATGATAAAAAATGGCATGGCAAGACAGAAGAGTGAAAATTGTGAAATTATACATAATCAACCAACAGGGAGGGAAGACAATAAAAATTATTCATTTTTCGATTTGTAGCTATGCTACCTCCTCTCATCTTTCCAGTTTTTTTTTTTTTTTTTCATTCTCCTCAACTGTTATTAATACATAACGCGTATTTATGTGTAGTAACTTCTGAACACTTCGCAACTTTAGCGGGTTTTTTTTCCCTTCGATAAATTTTTAATTCTTCCCCTGCAGCAACATTATTCTCTTTCTCTTTCAATTATTTCAGCGCTCATTCCAACGAATATTTAATCGAATGTCCTGCAATGGGCATTAGTAAACAACCCACTCCCTCTCTTTTCCACTAATTATTTATCTTTTGATAAGTTCTCACCTGAAAATTACGGGACACCCACTGAATTGCAGGAAGAGATAATCGAAAATTTTACGGTAGCGGTTTTACCTGAGAGCTAAAGGGATTAACGTTCCGCAATACAGTAGCGCCCGTAAAACCTACCCCAGTGAGAAGTTGCACGGGTCACTGCTTTCTATGTGTTCATACCCAGTGAGAAGCTTTAGCTGCGTACGCTGCTGGTTCCAAGTAAGCGGTCACCTGCGTTCTACGTGTAAGCACCCTAAGAGTGCTCTCACGTAGAACGCAGGTGGCATGCTTACTTGGGACCAGCAGCTACAGGTAGCCTAAATGAATCCCCCAGCTTACCTCAACAAATTAAGCTTGCTGATTCCTAGGGAAGTACAGATATTACTGAACTGGGTACGCGTTGCTCGCACCTCTGGCCTTTGGGCAATTATTAGCAGTACTGTTGCTGTAATTTATGTAAAATGGGCAATATGGAACAAAAGTGTCAATTAACTGGATACGCATTGCATATAAAAAGGAATACCACGGAGAAATGTTAGGAAGGAAAAATATTAATACCATTTATTGTTCGAATTTGAAACAACGTTTCTTGATTCGTTCTGATATATTTAAAAATTGCCCTTTGTGTGTGTGTGTGTGTTATGGGTGTTTATCGGCGCATAAGCTGCTGTGGCTATAATGCGCCTATTCACATGAAAGAGCTAAAAACATAATTTAGGCGTAACAACTTGTTTGCGTTTATAGAGATATTTAAAATTTATCATAGAATCCAATTATTTTCAGATATGAGAAAAATTCATTGATGTTTGCATCATCTCCAATAATATGTTGTAATGTCATTGGTTCTTGTAGATTTTTCAGGGAACTCAGGACGGATGTTCTGTCCTGTTGATAGTGAGGGCAGTCAATCAGAATATGTTTGACTGTTAATTTTTCTGAACAGTATGGACATTGAGGAGGATCTTCGCCTCTGAGCAGATGGAGGTGGGTCAGATATGTGTGTCCAATACGTGCCCGTGCAAGAACCACTTCTTCTCTTCGCACTGTTTTTGTGCTAGAGTGCCAATGTTTTGGATCCTGTTTCAACTGGTAGAGTTTATTATTCTTTTGTTTGTGCCATAGATCTTTCCACTTCGCGAAACATGCTGTTTGTATGATGTGACAGTAGTCAGAGGCTGGAATCGGAATGGAGGTTAAATCAAAGGTTGACGGATTTTTAGCATTTACATCAGCAAGTTCGTTACCCATTATCCCTGAATGTGCTGGGATCCAGCAAAAGGTCACTGATTGATGACCTTCAATTTGTAACAGGAGTCTTCTAATTTGATTTAACACAGGATGAGCCTTGTAGAAAGAGTTTTGCATTGCGGTTATTGAGCTGAGAGAGTCTGTGTATATAACATATTTTATAGATGGGTAGAGATTCAGGTTGTCTAAAGCTAGTTTTATTGCATGAAGTTCTGCGGAGAAGCTGCTATACTCAGGTGGAAGGGCAGCCGAGATGATAGTAGACGGAAATACTGCCGCTGCTCCTACGGCTGAATGTGATTTGGAGCCATCAGTATATATGGGCAAAAAATCAGCGTATTTCTGAATATGACTTGCATGGAGTTGTTTCACACTGAGCGTTGGTAGACGATTCTTTCCCCACTTTTCAAGATAAGTATCCAAATATAACTGAGGAGGAGGAATCCATGGCGGTTGGGAGTAATTCATTACATGTTTCCTGTTGAAAATTTTAACGTTCCAACTCTGCGTTAATTCAATAAGGCGTAAGCCTGCCGGTCTTATTTTACTGGGTTTATTTCTATAAAGGTTTTGCAGTGGTGGATTAAAGAGATATGGTCCAATGGGATGCTGAAAGCAACTTTGTATTCGGGCTGCATACTTAAGAAGCAGCGTTTTTCTGCGGAGGTGAAGGGGGGGCTCATGTGCTTCAATATACAAACTATGAGTAGGAGATGTCCTGAAAGCACCAAGTGCAATCCGCAATGCGCTATGCTGTATAGGATCCAGCCATCGTAGTGTACTCTTACGGGCAGAATCATAAAGGGGAGCACCATAATCCAATCGGGATCTGATCAATGCTCTATATAAAAGCAAGAGAGATGTACGGTCTGCTCCCCAAGACAAGGCAGATAAAGCTCTTAGTATGTTCAGCTTTTTGAAGCAGGATATACGCACAGATTTAATGTGCTCAAGGAAATTCAGTTTCCTGTCAAGGATTAATCCCAAGAGTTTGATGTTGTTAGTCACTGGAACAGTAAAGTTTTGCATCTGAAGTTCGGGATCTGTATGCATTTTCCGTTGATTACAAAAGTGGATTGCAACAGTTTTCTTCTGTGATAGATGATAGCCATTTAACTCTGCCCACCTTTGGACTTTATTTAAAGATATCTGCAGCTGTCGTTCAATGGATCTCATATTCAGAGAATGGCAAGAAATAGAGAGATCATCGGCATAAAGTTAGGTCTCAACAGTATTTGGAAGATCTTTTGTGATGGAATCGATTCTTAGGGAAAATAGGGTTGCACTCAGTACGGACCCTTGTGGCACTCCTTCTTCCTGTAAAAATGACTTAGAAAGCGAGTTGCGGTATCGAACTTGAAACGAACGAGTCCTGAGAAAGTTCCTGATGAATATAGGAAGGTTGCCTCGTAGACCTAGAGCATGGAGGTCACTGAGAATGCCACGACGCCAGGTAGTATCAAATGCCTTTTCTATGTCTATGGAAACCATAACAAGATGTTCATTTTTCACAAAGGCATTACGAATTGCAAACTCAGCTTTGATCATGAGATCTAAGGAGGACCTGTTCTTTCGAAAGCCATGCTGTTTATTGCTAATTAGTTGTTGCGTTTCGATGATCCAAACAAGGCGATTATGGATCATTTTTTCAAGTAATTTACCGAGGCAACTGGATAGAGAAATAGGTCTATAACTGTTAGGACTGGTAGAATCTTTACCGGGTTTCAAAAAGGCAAGAACTGTGGCATGATGCCAAGAGCTGGGATAAATGTTTTCCATAAATATCCGGTTATAGTAGACCAGTAGTATTTGTAAGTTTCTGTCACCAAGGTTTTGTAACATAATGTAAGATATTCCATCTGGTCCAGAGGCACTGTTGCGTGTTGTTTTAATGACATGTATAAGTTCATGATATTGAAGAGGCTGATTATATGGAAAAGAAACTGAGGTTCGAAAATTGATGGCTCGTTGTTCAGTCTTGGTCTTTATTTTCTGGAAATCCGGAGAAAAATTTGATGCCGCAGAAACTTCGGCAAAAGTTTTAGCCAAGGCATTTGCAATGTCTTGAGGAGCAGATAGTTCTTGCCCATTCCATGAAAGAATTGGTGAAGGGGTGGTTGGAAATTTTCCAGAAATCTGCCTGATTTTCTTCCATATTAACCTGGAGTTAGTGTTTCTGTTTATGGTAGATGCAAACCGAATCCAAGAATTTTTCTTTGCTTCTCTTTGAATGCGACGTGCTTTTGCTCTTAGTTTCTTGTAATTGATAAGATTAGCTGTGGTTGGGGATCTACGAAATAAATTCCACGCTTTATTTTTTAACTTCTTAGCTATTGTGCATTCTTGATTCCACCAATAGTTAAGGTGCCGTCGGAATTGGGGATTCGACAATGGAATTGAACATTTAGCTGCAGATATTATATGAGAAGTGATATAATCTGTGGCTTCATCTATTGACTGTGTTCGTATATATTGTTCATCCAGGGTGACAACTGATCGAAATTTGACCCAGTTAGCTTGAGAGAACTTCCATTTCCTGCAGGGTATAACTAACGGTGGTTGTGCAGTGAGCAGATCGCAAATAATCGGAAAATGGTCACTGCCCATGGGATCGTCCATAACAGACCATTCTATAATTGGAAACAGAATCGGGGAACATATTGATAGATCGATTGCAGAGGTTTGTCCAGTTGGTAGTTGTATGTGAGTAGGTGCACCAGTATTAAGAAGAGTAAGGTTTTCCTTATCCAGAAAGGTTTCAATTAAGCGGCCATGTATATCTAATTTTGTAGATCCCCATAAGGGGTTGTGGCCATTGAAATCACCCAAGAGACAGACAGGGGGTACTAATTGCATTAGCAGGTTTTCAAGGTCTTGGTAAGAGAAGGTATGACTTGGTGGGAGATAGACTGATACCAGTGTTAAAGCAATCTGGGTTATCAAACGTACGGCGACAGCTTCAATTGTAGTTTGCAAAACAATTTGCTTGGTCGGGATATTTGAGCTGACTAAGATGGCCACTCCCCCACGGGCAGTATTTGAATTATTACGATCGTGCTGATAGATGGCATAGTTCTTTATGTTGGTGGAAATTTGCGGAGTTAGATAGGTTTCCTGTAGACAGAAACCAACTGGAGAGTAGCGGTTAATTAAGACTTGAATGTCATTAAGGTTGCTACGAAATCCTCTACAATTCCATTGTAGAATGTAAGGCATTACTGATGTTTAGTAGAAGAAGCTGCTTCTGACTGTTTTTTTAATGTAACTGTCTTGTGACGTTCAGGCCTTGGTTTGTCTTTTTTTGGGAATAATGGTCGACCGGTGTCCATTTCTTCTTCCGCATATATTTCTAAGATCGGTTCTTCCTGTCTGGATGAGTCAATGGTATCCATAGACGTTTCTTGGATATTCTTTTTTAAATTTGAGTTACGATTATTCGATATAGAAGAAATCACTGGGGGAGGAGCAGGAGATGTAGCTGGTACTGTAAGTGCAGTATTACTTGCTTGGTTCAACTGTTTCGGGAGATTGGACTGTTGCTGAGAGAGAACAGTCCGAGCCCACTCAGCGATTGAGGTGGTAGAAGGGACTGTAACATCAGTTTGGGTGGCTACTGATTGATATTTTTGCGTAATATTGGCGTATGTACGTTTATTCATATTGGGAGCAATTAATTTCCGTGCTTCCTGAAAGCTCACTTTATTTTCTATCTTATATTTAACGATTTGCTTTTCAGTTTTCCATCTGTCACATGTCCTTGAGTAGGCAGGATGGTTTCCCTTACAGTTGGGACAAGTCATTTCTTTTGCCAAGCAGTCACTTTGGGTGTGGTCAGCGGACCCACAATTAGGACAAACCTGGTTTCCTCTGCACGCCGTTTGAGAGTGGCCATACTTCTGGCACTTAAAACATCTCAATGGGTTAGGAATATATGGTCTAATGCGGCAGAGTAGGTAGCCTGCTTTTATCGATGGTGGTAGATTTGGCGTGTTAAAAGTTAGAATAATATTCCTTGTTGGTGTGAGTATATTTTCTCTTTTCACCATAATTCTTCTCACAGCAATAACATTTTGATCTTGAAGCTCTAGTGTTATCTCCTCCTCAGTGACATTCAATAGATCCCAGCTGGATATAACGCCCTTAGATGTATTTAGGGTAGCATGGGGAGAAACTTTTACTGGAATTCCAGCAAAGCTTGTAAGTTTAAGCAGTTTCTCTGAATGTTTACAATTCACTGTTTCCAATAGAAGGTCGCCTGATTGTAGCCTCTTGACTGTCTTAGGCGATCCTGCCAGACTTTCCAGGTGTTTCTGGATAAGGAACGGAGAGAGTTTACTGAGAGGCTGATCTGTAAGAGAGTGCATTATTAGAAATGCAGGACAATTTGTCGCTGAGGAAGTGGTTTTCATCCTCTTGGGTTGCGACGTGCTATGCTCATTTTCTAACTCTGGCCGAGAGCTTGTCGGCTCGAGAGGCGGAAAGGCATGTTGATCCATGTTTGCTCCTTTTAGTCCTTGGCAGATGAGCTTTTCTGCCAAGACTTCCGGCCCCGCCACGGGGAGGCAGGAGCAGTGCCTGGTGTGACCAAGCGTAGAGTATTAAGTGTTAGTAAAAGAAGTATGAAAAATAAAGAAAGGTAGCTTTTCTTTCTTGCTCTGTACAAGTACTTTTTGTGACAGTAGCTGATATAAAAAATAAATTTCTTAAGGACAGTAACTTAATATAACTTTAAATCGCTTTTATATAATCACTTTTTAAGCACAGAGAAAACGCTCGATCACATTCGCTTGGCACCCGGGGCCATTGCCCTTTGTAACCACCCATTTGTTACATGATTTATGATATTCAAAATATAATGTACGGGGATTGGGTATACCCATCAGTTCCTTATTAAAATAAAAAAAAAAAAAGCAAAAATTTAATCAGTATGACAACGAAGAAATGGTTTTGGAATAAGTAAAATTAACTTTTCATTACTTCAGTTTTTAGATTTATACTTATTCTCTTTCTAAAAAAAAAAAAAAATCACATGGAATGCCATTATCAGTGATTTTTTATAAATAAATATCTGTTTTTTAAAATTTCTTACCGTTTTGCTTTGTACAACAAATTTCAGCCTGCACGGTGGGTAAAATATGCAGATGCATTATATTTTTAAATCATGGCCTAAAAAAATACTAACTTCTAACATCCATCGGTTTCATATATCCCCCCTTCTTAATTAATCTAGGTTTTCCATCTGCAGTTAACATTAAATGAAACTTCATTATTTTGAAAAATACATATGGTATTTAGCAATAGAAATCATACATTGTATAATTTCGATTACTACGCTTTACCTAAAAATCACTGATAATCATCCAAAATTAATCCGTTAAACGGAAAAAGTGATTCATCCCTCCCCCCTCCACCAAGTCACGAGTAGACGGTGGTGTCCACATTGTGCTAACCCCCCCCCCTGCTTGCTTAAACAATTTTTATTTAAGCTCGCTGGTTGTCGCGCCACACATTAATTTTAACATGGACAGAGAAGCTTTGATTTCAGAGGTTTATATTCGACGACCAATATGGAATAAAACAGAAAAACTACATTCGGACAGGAATGTTAAATTATAACAGAAACTCACAATTACAATTCAAAATAATAATAATAAAAAAAACATTACAATACATAATACTATAACAATTTATTGATTTATGTACGCAGTGCGTTACATAAATATGTATATAATCCAATTCTATTATTTTATATTAAATATATATATATGCGAGGTAGAATTAATGAGTCTGTTAAAAAGTGTGAAGAAGTTATTTAAAAATTTAAACATACATCCAGAGAAAATATGTACAGACAAAATGTATAGGACAGAAATCTTTGATAATGTGTACTGGCAGGTACAAATATAATAAGAACACTAATAAGAGAAATAAACAGATAATAATAATAAAAAAAAAGAAAAAAATAAAAATATTGGAGGCGCCGGGCATCGATCCCGGTACCTCTCGCATGCTAAGCGAGCGCTCTACCATTTGAGCTACGCCCCCATTTGATACCAGGTCGTTCCTTTGATGTAGTCATTCTGGTTTCCTTCATTTAATGCATAGGTTCCCAAAGTGGGCGGTATCGCCCCCAGTGGGCTCTGAAGCCTTCTAGGGGGGCGATTGTGGGTTCAGAAGCAATTGGGGGCGTTCAGGCGGTCTAGGGGTCAGTGGCTCCTTATCCGTATTTTTATCTCCTCGGGGTCCAGTGGACCCAGTTCAAAGGTCAACTAAAAAATTCTATAATTTTTACTCTATGGACACAGCTGAAATTCGCTATAGGTGAAGCCAGAACTGTTTTCTTCGATTTTCCCACTTCAATTTTCAAAACCTTCAATTGAATTTCACGCATATGACAAAAATGTGACATCAAGTGTGTATTTTTTTAGGCCTTTTTCTGTTATTTTTCTAAACCCACCCTAATTAGCCTAGGGCCTTTGAAACGCAACGCGAGCTACTGTGAGTTAACATAAGAAGCAATAAAGCGAAACAGCAGCAACAACTGTTTTTGAAAGGCGTACATTTTTGCTGTTTAGGAATAAGTTTCATTACAATCATCAGTCGAAAGTGTGATAGATAAGTGGAGTCATGAAAGTGTAAATTGAATCTTTTATTTTGTGAATATTGTTGCAAATTTTATTACTTCATTATGTCTGAATCTAAGAAGAAATGTCGACAGTATACAGTATTGAGTATTTGAAAAACGGCTTTATTCAGTCTCCTACGAACCAACTATTACCTATGTGCTTGATTTGCAAAAAGTATTTTCAAATGAAGCAATGAAGAGCATTTGACTAAAATGCATGCCGATAAAGATTTGTCCTATTTTCAAGTACTAGAAGAAAAATATTTTAAACGTCCAACTATATCAAAACCTTTTGCGACGTCCTCTAAACAAGATAATGACGGATTACAAGCTTCTTATAATATTTCATTATTAATCGCAGAAGCGGGAAAACCACACACAATTGGTGAGGAATTAATCTCGCTGGCAGTAAAAGAAGTAATAAACACTGTGCTTCATATGCCAGCGTCAGATATCATCAGGAAAATTCCTTTGAGCAATAATTCAGTGCAAAGAAGAATCGATGAAATGGCTGAAGACGATGAAAAATCATTGTGCGATTATTTGAAGACATGCCAATTTTCCATTCAACTCGATGAATCAACTCCCCCAAATAATGAAGCACTACTCTTATCATACGTACGATTCATAAAAGAAGAAAAAGTTTGTCAAGAATTATTATTTGCTAAAAATTTGGAAGCGGATACAAAGGGAGAATCTATATTTAATACCACGAATAAGTTTTTTTTTTTTAAGTGAAAGACATTCCTATTCGTAATATTTTGTCTGCTGCTACTGATGGTGCTCCAGCAATGACAGGGCGCCACAAGGGTTTCATAGTGCATTTGAAACAAGCAGTACCAAATGTACTCACTATACATTGTGTTCTTCATCGTCAACATTTGGTTGAGAAGAATTTGGGTGAACGCCTGCATACGTCGCTCCATTACATTATTAGAGCAGTCAACAAGATTAGAAGCAATTCATTGAGTGACAGATTGTTTAGCCAACTTTGTGAAGATTTCAATCGTTTGTTGGTTCACACAGAAGTTCGTTGGCAATCAAAAGGTATTTGTCTGAATCGATTTTACAATTTGTTTGATTCAGTACTAGAGTTCCTAGAAAACAGACACGACAGATTGCGGGCCAACCTGATTACATCCAAAAATGACATCGGTTATTTGAGAGACCTCTATAAAATATTTAATGAAGTCAATCTACAGTTACAAGGTGATGAATGGAATTTCATTAAAACAAAAATGTTACTGCCACTTTTGTGGGGAAACTTCTTCTGTTCAAGCGGAATCTAGGCCGAGGGGAATATAGCCACTTTTCAAATTTATTAGCAGTGTCTCTCAAAAAGGAAGATTTACTTACATACTGCCAACACTTGGAGGTTCTCCATGCTGATTTTAATGAGCAATTCAAGGATATTCTAAACATGAATATACCAAATTGGGTTCTAGATCCTTTCTCACATGCAAACACAGCAGGATCATCAAATTTAGAATTTGATTTGATTTGATTTGATTTCGGTTTTAATGGCGCAAAAACAACTACGATTATATTGCGCCAGGAAACGCCAAATTTAGAAGAGGAACTCATAGAACTCACAACAAATGAAGAACTAAAAATAAAATTCGAAAGTGGATACCAAGAGTTCTGGCTTCAGAAATCAATACCGACACTGTACCCTGGATTATGGGAAATAGTGCAGAAATTTTTAATTGCATTTCCATCTTCTTATTTGGCTGAGCATGGGTTTAGTGCTGTAGCGAATTTACTATCTAAGAAAAGGAACCGATTGCATATAACTGAACGTGACGATTTAGGACTGTTTTTAACGAAAGTTGAACCCGATATTAACAAACTTTTAAAAATGCATCAGGCTTATCCTTCACATTAATTTGTTATTTTTTATTTGTATTTTTACTTTGTAAGTTCGAAATAAACAATTTTCTAATACATTTGATAGTGTTTTAATTATTACAATAAGATTCTTACTAATGTAATACAATCTCCTAATATGTATTCCGAATTTTCATATTTAAACCATTGTATGAAACTGTGCATAATGTTATTCGAGCATACACTTTACAATCTTTACATATGGGCTATGTTTCATCAAAATCGGAATAGCAATAACTGTGTCCAAGATGAAGCACATATTGGCCACTACTTTTTCAATAATTTAACGGCATAAGCAGTAATGTATCATTAGTTGCTATTTACGTTGAAAATATCAAACGGCTTGAACGCGGAAAACTCTTTATAAAGGGGGGGGGGGTTAAAAATTTATGACTTGCAAAGTGGGCAGCGGCCCGAAAAAGTTTGGGAACCTATGATTTAATGTCTTGCAAACTTTTACTTGTAATACGTGAACTTTAAAATATAACAAGACGTAATATAAATTAATTTAGGAAAAGCATGCAGTACAGAGCCTATTGTCTCTATAAGCTTGTAATTCTGCCTTGTTTCTGTCAATATTGAAATTAGTCGAAGAGTGAGAGAAAATAATATATAACGTATTCAAAATTTAGTCAAAAAGATTACGTTCCACCTTTACACGCGCGTTTCTAAATACCCTTTCTTGATACTGATTATAAGGATGCTTATAAATCATTCTCAGTTAATCCAAAAACAATAATTGACACGATTGTAAATCGTGAAATACACGCGACCGTTGAATATATCATGACCCCAATTCAAGATAAGAGCTACCCGTTTTTTTTTTTTTTTTTTGGGTGTTTTTTTAATTTATTCATTTATATTTAAAGCAACGGTTTATTTATTCCCAGAAAATAAGCTGACGGATAACCTTAAATTTCTGTCTTCCTGTATTATTTTATAAGATTAAAAGTACAGACTGGCTAGCAATATCGTAATAATGAACTCAATCTATTAACTCCATTATTAAGTGCACTGTAACGGGCGATTGATGAAGTCAAAAGCTGTCAAACAAGGTATTAAGCATACTAGTAAAGAAAGACTAGACGGATAGGGAACAGCTACTATCAGGGGGCGTAGCTCAGATGGTAGAGCGCTCGCTTAGCATGCGAGAGGTACCGGGATCGATGCCCGGCGCCTCCAACTTAATTTTTTTTTTCTTTTATTCCTTTTTGAGTGTTCTTTTTTTCCCCCCTATTACCTTCTTTGGTTACAAAAGCAAATACATTAAAAATATATGTAGCGTGTATCTCATGTGGAAATAAAGGAAACATTAAGTAGAAAAGACCGGAACAGATGTGGGTGTTGAATCCAAGCAGTTCCCCCGTTTCGTGGGAGGAAAAATAATCGAATTGGAGGCGCCGGGTATCGATCCCGGTACCTCTCGCATGCTAAGCGAGCGCTCTACCATCTGAGCTACGCCCCCTTCTGGAAAAAAACCCATCGAAATTCCAAAAATAATCCGATCTTTTTCCCTCCGGAAGATTTTTAAAAATGCCTCTTTTTCAAATTATATTATTCTCTATTTTTTCAAATTTAATAATGAAAAAAGTAAATATAGAATCACCAATCCCGGTATCTCTTCCTCCTGAACGAGCGCTTTCTCATTCTACTATATTTTGTATGGTCATGGCTTTCTTCTGTTCTATGTCTATCCAGGGGTTCCGGGCGTTATGTCTACCCTCTGTACTCCATAAGTTTCACCAGAACTCCTCGATCTCCTTCTGATCGGTTGATCTGTTACCTCGCTTATTTTGTCCGATACTCCTGCAAAAGGTTCTTTGGTTTTCATTGAAGATCCAGTATTATAGGAATTTTAATTTATATATTATGTATATATATTTTTTTATCATGGATCCATTTGTAGATTGGTTTCCGTGGAACCCTTTTCTAACTTAAAATCTTCCGAGGACACCTAATATCTTTAATAAATAGTAATCATTAACAATAAATTAAAAAAAAAGTAATAAATGTATGCAAATTAAATTAAAAAAATTCACGGAACATTTTCAGAATCCCAGGTTACTTCCGAACACGATTTCAAAATCACTGTTCACCCCCCTAAACACAGTTCTGAATCTTGTCTGAACCTTTGAAGTAAAATTATCCAAAGTTCTACGCTATCTGCCCTCTTTCATTAAAAAAAAAAAAAATAAGAATAAGAAGAAGAAACGTAACAAAAACATCATACAATTCTTCCTTTAATAAAACCCTCGAGAAACCCTACTGATTCTTTAGAATTAATGAATGACTAAGCTGAACAGAAATACCTGACATCGAAGGGGGCGTAGCTCAGATGGTAGAGCGCTCGCTTAGCATGCGAGAGGTACCGGGATCGATGCCCGGCGCCTCCAATGTTTTTTTTTTTTTTTTTTTCTATTCTTTTTTTTTTTTCTCTTTCCTCAGACAAAATCAGTTTGAAGGTCATTGAAGCTAGGGCGTGTAATTATTGATGTTATTGATAAACTTTACAATATTCATTGCTTCTGTTCAAAAACGATTGCGATTCTCAATAATAACGATTATTGCGAAAAAATGAACTTTGTTTTGTCTGCTGTTTTTCTCCTTCCTGTGCGTGTAAATAATAAAAAATCTCCTCCATCACTTAGAAACAAATTTAAAAAAAACCAAAAAAAAAAAAAAAAAAACCCAGTAACCACTTTTATAAATGTTTTAAAATACCCATTGCTCATACCCAGTCATTTGAACACGTAACATTTTAGTTCATAAATCGTCCATAGCTTCTTAATGCGAATAATTAATATTAATAATTGACATAAACCTTAATGAACAACATTCAGCGTTTATAACACTGATTATAATTAAAAAATAAGTTCTGTAGCAGGCACATAATGTGTCCCTCGGCTAACATATTTAACGTGTTTTACGTTTAAGAGTCACCGGCAGGCGTTAAAAACGTTTTAATTTTCAGATTTTAATAAAATTCATCGATAATAATATAACAATGTTTTTATTTTATTAAAAATAATTACATATCGGTTATTGGTCTGTGATGACTAAAGTAGGATATATCGAAAGATCTGATGACATGTCCAAGTTGAATAATGTTTTCACAAATGTGCACAACTCTTTTCCAATCTCAGAGTTTAATTGTAAAGAAAAAAATTACATTCAATCTGAAAACACCAGATGACTTGAAACCAGATGCGTTTTGGAATTATTAACTCATTTCCGAAAGTTTTTTGTATCTTAAAACCTTAATATTTATGTTTCTAAATTCCTTAGTTTTCCAACGATATGCTATACGTCCACATTATCCCTTTTATTACGTGAGAAAATTTCCTTGATCACATGTTCATACTTTCCACTATCCTGGAAAAACTACTGCAATTTTCAGAGGTTTGAAAGTTTTTCCTCGAGTATAGAGCTAAGATGAAGCTCCCTGCAAAATTTCATTAAATTTGGTCCAGTAGAAGATAAATTAAACTGATTTCGTAACGCTTTTCGCATGACGGTTTTTCGTTACAAAATTTTTGGAATAATGCCAGTAAAAACGTTTTTAACGTCAATTAAAAAAAAATATATAAATAAATCTTTTGTTTATACTCCGAAATGACCACACGGTCAGAGGAGTTCACAAGACTGAGAGAATACAGCAAAAACAGCATCGTATTTATCAGTCACGTGTACATACGCACCCACGCCCCTGACCACCCCGATACAATAAATTAAATGCCTTTAGCCAAGAATGATTTATGATAACATTTTGTACGGTAAAGGTCTTATGCATATTAATCACAATTTTTAGGGGAACAAGAAGACTGAAAACTATTCGATTATAACACGCAAATAACCAATTTAGGACAATCCATAGATTATCCCAGAAGGCAAATTTCTCATCTTGTTAAGAAGCTAAACAGGATTTTACAGTTCGACTCTAAAAAGAACTATATAAATTAATCAGTTGTTAAAACTTGAATATATCTGACACGCTGTCATCATCCGATAAAATCTGTCAGAGTGTACAAGGCTCAGATGATTACTAAAATTCCGAATTATTGTCACCTGAGGTGGCAATAATTCGCTTAGCTTGTTAGTGGGGTGCCCATATTAAGATACTTGCCATCATGTCTATAGTTTTGTGTTTAGTAAGTTGTATATTTCCAAGAACCTGGTTAGTCGGTTGTTCACCATTTTCTCCAGGGCTATACCGTGACAACTTGTTAGAGCTATTGGTCGATAATTTGTGGGGATCGTATGATCTTTGCCAGATTTAGGGAAGGCAACTACAAGGGAGTGATGCCAGGGGTTTGGATAATAGTTTTCAATATAAATTCTATTATATAATATAAGTAATGTATTTAGAGATTTTTGATTAAGTTGCTGTATCATATGATAGTGAACATCATTGGGTCTGTTGTATCCCTCCTCGACTTTGACAGAGCTTTTTGCAATTCTTCTACGTTGAAATGCTGATTATAGGGGAGTTGTTGGCTGGTATTAAAGTTTAGTTTATATTTTTTTAAGCAACAGATTTCGTTTTCTGAAAGGATGGGATATATGCTGATACTACTGATGTATTTGCGAAAGTAGCTGCAATTATGTTTGCGATTTCCTTGGAGTTAGTGATCTCCTGTCCATTCCAGTGGAGTTGGTACTAAAAGATATTTCCCATTAAGTTGTCTGATTTTGTTCCATATAACATGGGTATCTGTATTTCTGTTAATTGTAGAGACGAAACGTATCCATGATTCCTTTTTACTCCAACGCCGGATATGCAGTATATGGCTCTAGCTGTGGCTTTTTTTAAATTTATGACGTTGGTGGAGGTGGGATACTTTCGGAAGAGATTCCAAGCCTTTTTCTTCTCTCTCTTCGTCACACTGCATTCATTATTCCACCACGTTGTGGCATGTTAATAATATTTTCCAGAAGACCGAGGGATTGTAGCTTCGGCTGCCATTAATATTTGGTTTGTGACATGAGTTATAGCATTGTCTATTGGCTGAGTAGTGATTATTTGCTCATCTGTTGCCGTAAGAGTTGTATATTTGTCCAGTCAGCTTTATGAAATCTGAATCGTTTTTGGCCATCGTAACGTGTAATATCATTCGTTAATATTTTGCAGGCCACAGGGAGATGGCCGCCGTTAAGTGGATGGTTCAAGATCGACCACTCAATAAGTGGGTAACAGAGAGGGATTTTCATTAGCTAATACAGGGTGTCTCAAAAATACACGGAATAACTTCAGGAATGAGTTCCTCATATGTAGACAATAAAAATATTTTATGTCAACATAGTTCCGGAAATGCTTGGTTCCCGAGTTATTAACCGGAATGTCTTATCTCCCGCAGGTGATTTCCTTCATCACAAGGTACTGACAGAATCTGGTGGTTTTCCATTCCGACCATGTACTCAAATCAGGAGCAAGCGGATATGCACTTTGTGTACGGTTTGGCGGACGACAATGCTCTGGAGGCTCGTCGTTTGTACCACGACAGGTTCCCAGAACGAAGATGTCCAGACAGGAAAACGTTTGAAGGTATCCATCGCCGCCTTTGTGAACATGGGACCTTTACACCTCGTAAAGGTTCACATCACCTTATAGTAATCGTTCAAAATGTCCACCTTCTGCCTGAATACAGGCCTCACATCGACGTCTCATGGACTCGCCAAGACGATGCCAAATTCCTGGCATGTTTCGTATTGTCTCACAACCTGCCACAGTTCGTCCCCTCAAATAGGCCTCTGAGGTTGGGTATATTCATATTACGTTCTTAGCGTTTTTTTCACCAACCTTTCATGGAGTTGTTGTTGTTGTTGTTGTTTATTAGTTGTTGGCGCATCGGCTTCTGTGGCCATAATGCACCTCTCTCGGTTTTGATTTCCTAGTCTGGTTTCTTTCAAATTTTGGATTTAAATAATACCTGACTTTATGAAGAGATGGAGTTCAAATGGATTCGTTGACTTGTGGTGATTTTTGTGTTTTAAATCTGATTATATAAGCCTATTGATTTTAGGTAGTGAAAAACTTCTCTTACCTTATTTTCTTCACTTAGAATGTTTTCCAAAACTAGAGCATCTTGATTTTTAGTTACAGAACTAAAGGCTATTTTTCTTTCATTTATAAAGGCTGGACAATCTAATAGTAAATGTTTTACTGTTTGTTGTACATGGCACTGGCTGCATTGAGGTGGTTCTTCGGATTTAAGTAGATAGGAATGGGTTAGATATGTGTGCCCTATTCGTAACCTGGCAAGGGTTACTTCTTCTTTTCGGACATCTCTTTCACTGGATTTCCACTGATTTAAAACTGGTTTAATTTGAAAAAGTTTATTATGTGTTTGCTCGCTCCATATTCTTTGCCACTGTTTTTTGCTGTTCACTTTGATACTATGTCTGTAGTCTGTAAATGGGACTTTGGTGGTTGAAGAAAGGGTGCCGGGTGCCATTTTTGCTGCTTGGTCTGCTTGTTCATTTCCTTTAATTCCCATATGTCCAGGAATCCAACAAAAAGTGACGTCTTGTTTTCTTTTAAGAATTTTGTTTAGGGTAACTTGGATTTGTCTTAGAGTTGGATGGAAATTCTTTGTGTCACATTGTATTGCTTGCATCGTACTGAGGGAATCTGTGAAGATCAGGCTATGGGGTAGCTTTTTCTTCCATATTTGGTCTATTGCTAACTTCACTGCTTGCAATTCAGCTGTGAAGATGCTACATTCTGTTGGGAGGACTTGGATTATTGTAGTATCAGAGAAAACTGCTGCCGCGCTTACTTTTGTATCGGTTTTCGATCCATCTGTATAGATTTGTGCATATTGTGGATATTTCTCTAGATATGCAGCATGTAGTTGTTGAAAGCTGCTTGCTGGTAGGGAATGTCTTCCCCAAGTTTGAAAGTAGGTATCATAGTTTGGTGATGTTATTTCCCAGGGGGGTTTTGGTGCATTTCGTATAATAGCTAGTTTGTTGAAATCAAGAGACCAAATTGGAAGTAGCTCTTTGATGCGTATGTTTGCTGGTTTGTTAACTGTTGGGTGTATTCTGTACATATTTTCCCATATTGGTGTATATAATGTTTTGAACACAGGATGGTTTGGAAAACACTTTATTTTAGCTGCATAAGATAGAAGGAGTTCTTGTCTTCTGAGGTGAAGTGGTGGTTCATAAGCCTCAGCATAGAGACTTTGAACTGGAGAAGTACGGAATGCTCCCAAGGCTATGCGGAGTGCACTGTGGTGTACAGGGTCTAACCATCTTAATGCACTTGGTTTTGCAGAGCTGTAAACAGGTGCCCCATAATCGATTTTGGATCTTATCAAGCTTCTATATAGATGTAATAAGGTGTACCTGTCTGCTCCCCAATTTGTTGCAGATATGACTCTAAGAATATTTAATTTCTTTAGACAGTTTATCCTAAGGCGCTTTATGTGATCTAAAAAGGTCAGTTTCTTATCTAGGGTTAATCCGAGAAAATTTGTGCTGGATGTTATTGGGATTACTTCTTCTTCTAGCTTTAATTCTGGGTCTGGGTGCAAGTTTCTTTTCCGACAAAAGTGCATTCCTACTGTCTTTTGTTTAGAGATTTTAAAGCCATTGTTTTGAGTCCATGCAGTTATTTTATTGATTGCTGTTTGCAATTGACGTTCTATTGTTCGCATGTTTTGTGATTGATAAGAAATGCTAAAATCATCAACATAAAGCGCTGCGTCTATAGTATTTGGTACTTGTTTAGCTATTGCGTTGATTTTTATGGCGAACAGGGTAGCACTGAGTACCGATCCCTGTGGTACTCCCTCTTGCTGCACAAAGACTTCCGATAGTGTGGTTAATATCTTAACTTGGAAAGTTCGTTGTTGTAAAAAATTTTGGATATACATTGGTAGATGTCCTCTCATTCCAAAGTTAAAAATGTCTCTAAGTATTCCATATCGCCATGCTGTGTCATACGCCTTTTCAATATCGAAAAATATCATTACTAAGTGCTGTTTTCTTAAGAAAGCATTTCTTATGTTGTTTTCTGCTTTTATCATTAAGTCTAGGGTGCACCTGTTCTTTCTGAAACCACATTGAGCTGTATTTAGTAAGTTACGGGTTTCTAAAAACCACATTAGTCGGGCATTTGCCATTTTTTCAAGTATTTTTCCAAGGCAGCTAGTTAAGGCTATTGGGCGATAGTGATTTGGATTTGTCGGATCTTTATCTGGCTTTGGGAAGGCTAAGACTATTGCGTGGCGCCATTGATTCGGAAAGGAATTTTCTAGGTATATTCTGTTATATAAGAGGAGCAACGATCTCAATGATTTCTCGTCTAATTTTTGTACCATCATGTACACTATTTCATCTGGACCTGCTGCACTTTGCTTCGTCTGTGAAATGGCTTTATAAAGTTCTCTGAGGGTGAAAGGTTGGTTATAGCATTCTTTGTTTTTACTAGAGAAATTCAATTTATATGTTTCTGCATGGGCTTTATGTTTTTGGAAAGCTGCCTTATAGGAGTTACTATCTGATATTTTTTCAAAGGTTCTACCAAGAGCATTTGCTATGTCTTTAGGTTTAGCTATATCTTGTCCATTCCATTTTATAAAAGGAGGAGAAATTCTTTGGTATTTGTTGTTCATTTTATTTATTTTGTCCCAAACTTTCCGGCTGTCTGTTTTCCTAGTAATCGTAGATGCAAAACGGATCCAACATTTTTTCTTACTAATCTTTGTAATGCGTCTGACATTCGCCCTTGCCTTTTTGAAAATTATCAAGTTGGTTGTGGTAGGGTGTCTTCGGAAAATATTCCATGCTTTGGTTTTCTCGCGTTTTGCTAGGGAACATGCATCGTTCCACCACGGCTTTGGATGTATGGGAAATTTTAATGAAGTTTTTGGTATTGTTAATTTTGCAACCTGGAGGAGTTTGTCAGTCACATATTTAACTGCAGAGTCTATTGATACCTGTTGGATTTGTTGCTGTTCTAATATTGCCAGCTGCTTGTATCTTGTCCAGTTTGCTTTATCTAATCTCCACTTTGGAGCTCTCTGTGGTTGACAAGTGGTAGGTTCTTTTAAAGTAATCCTTATTGGATAATGATCACTACTCAGGGGATCGTTATGAACTGCCCACACCAGTAGAGGGTATATTGACGGAGAGCATATGGAAAGGTCTATAGCTGTGCTAGTTCCTGTGGTTAGACGTATATATGTGGGTGTCCCGTCATTCAAGAGTATTAGGTTTAGCTTATCAAGTAGTTTCTCTAGAATTTGACCTCTTTTATCTATATTTTCATTTCCCCATAGAGGATGATGGCCATTCATATCTCCCATGATACATAAAGGAGTTGGTAATTGAACTACTAGGTCTTCTAGTTCTGCATAGGTTATTTCTTCGTTTGGTGGTAGGTAGATGGAGGCAACTGTCACATGAAAGTTTACTGCAATCCGTACTGCTATAACCTCTAGATTAGTCTGCAAAGGGATCTGTTTAGTTGGTATGCCGGAATTTACTAGGATTGCTACTCCACCATGTGCTGTACTGCCTGTAATTCTGTCTTTTCTATATATATTGTAATGTTTTAGTGTTATTTTATTCTGGGGCTTAAGATATGTTTCCTGCAAACATAGACTAATCGGATTGTACTCCGATATGAGATCGTAGATATCTTCGAAATTGCTGCGGAATCCTCTACAGTTCCAGTGTAAAAATTTATTCATTATTTTGTTTTGTTAGTACTTTCAGCTTGTTTTCTTGAGGTTGTTGCCTTTGAGTTCTCTGTTTTTTGTCTTCCTTTTTTAGGGAAGTGTGGCTTTCCGGTATCCATCTCTTCTTCTTCTGCAAAAATTTCTAGTATTGTTTCATCTGTCTGATCCTTTTCTTCTACTTCCATTTTATTTCTGTTTGCTTCAGTGGTTCTGACTTGTTTTGTAGATTTGGTGTTTTCTCTAGTTGGTGGTATCGTGATGGGCGTGTTTATTGCCTGATCAGGTTTTTCTTTTGGTTCAATAAGAAGAGAACGTGCCCATTCTGACATGGATTTTTTTGGTGGGATCGTTACATCTGTCTGTGTTTCTATTGTCCTATAAGTTTGTGTTACTTGTGCATACGTTGGTCTATTTGTTCGTTGTGGTTGTATTGTTTTTTTTGCTTCTTGGTATGTTACATTGTTTTCTACCTTATATTTCTGTATTCTTTTTTCTCTCTTCCATTCTTCACATTCTTTTGAGTAGGCATCATGTTCTCCTCTGCAATTTGGGCATCTTGAATTCTGTGCTGTACAGTCGTGTTGTGTATGCTCTCGTGATCCACATTTGGCGCAGATAGAGAAGCCTCTACATACTGCTTGAGAGTGTCCGTACTTCTGACATTTAAAACATCGGACAGGGTTTGGAATATATGGTCTCAGTGGGCAGTTTAGATATCCAGCTTTAACTGTTTTTGGTGGTTTTGGAGTGTTGAAAGTCAGAATTATATTCCTCGTTGGGATAATTTCTCCTTCTCTTTTAATTGTTATTCTTTTCACTTGAATAACTCCTTGGTCTTTCAACTCTTCTTTTATTTCATCTTCAGGAACATTGAGAAGATCCCACTCTGTAATTACTCCTTTCGATGTATTCAAGGTGGAATGAGGAGTAACTGTTATTGGAATTTCTCCGAAATATCTCGCTTTTATTAGATGCTCTGCTTGTTTTTGATTTGTCATCTCTACTAGTAGATCGCCTGATTTTAGTCTTCTGACTGCTTTAGGGGAACTAGCTATGCTTTCAAGAGTTTTTTGAATTCTGAAAGGTGACAAGCTTCCGATCGGTTGTTCATTCTTTGAATGAATGACTAGAAACAGTGGTGCGACTAGAGGGAGATCCTCTGTCCTTTGTCTCTTTGCTGTACATGAATCCATTTGATCTAGTTTTCTGCTAGTTTGTGTAGCAGAAACATGGTCTGTGTTTGCCATGTTTGCTCCTTTTGGCCCTTGGCTGGAGGACTTTTCCGCCAAGATTTCCGGCCCCGCCACGGGGAGGCAGGAGCAGTGCCGCTAGGAGGCCAAGCGGTTAGTGTTAGTTGTTTAGTGTTGCTTAAAAATATATGATAAAGGAAAAGAAAGGTGAATTTCCTTTCTGCGTTCTGACTTGTAGTTTTCAAGTATGGAACTGTTGTTAAAATGAAACTGTTGGGAGAAAGACAGGAACTTAAAAATAACGTTATTCACTTATCT